>NC_041395.2:163127690-163427690 GCF_900747795.2 Erpetoichthys calabaricus | reverse complement strand
AAGATCTTAAATTGGTGGTGTTAAGCAACTTATTTGAAGCTTCATGTCTTTCTAAATTTTAATTTTGTCACAGTTTTCATAAGAGATGGTGCTCTAGGTGTCAGTAGAGTTATAGTTTATTTGCAAAGGCATAGCCTGACCTGACTCAACAGGGTGATTTTTCTTCACTGATCCACACACATCACTCAACTGTCTTAGATACCTTTTTGTTACTGCTAGAAATGGCAGTGAGTGCTGATTACTGACCAGCCAAACTCTTGTGGATAATCAGTCGATCGATTGTCCTCTGATCTCAGTGTCAATTGGCTAACTGGCAGATTCCACAGGGTTAAGGTCGATGAGCTGTGATCCAATCCAACCTAATGAAGCAGTCACAAAACACACCATTGTATAACTGTGATTTGTTTTGTTCATTTCAGAAAACCCAGGAACACATTGAGCCTTGACCTAATTTGGACAGTCACACACAGAGTCATGTAAAACAGCAGCCAAAATGAACTAATAATAAAGAAATACATTATATATAAAAGTATTAAAAAAAAAAAAAACAAACACCATGCTTGCAAATCCCACACAATTTCCCAGACTATAATAATTATTTAACTAACACAGAACAGAACTTGACAAAACACTAAGTACAAAAGATCAACGATAAACACGACAATACAAAGTCCAAACACAGTCCAGTTTCAGATGCAGATGCTGATTGAAGCTGATAAATGAACAGAAATCCCAACTGAACAGCTTTCTGTATAATATGAAATGTTTTGTAATATCATGATGGAGTATATGTGAAGAACTGTAGACTTCATCCACAGATGAAGATGTTTACCAACTCAGACCAGACCACACAAAAATCAGGCTCAGGACCCAAATACAAATCCAGAAAACTGCAGTCCTCAGGGACCTGTATTTGTAAGCCAATATTGGGGTGAAGTGTTGAAATAAAAAAGATGGATGATTGAGCTCCTGCCTGCATCTCCTGGTTCACCTTTAATGTCCGCACCAAACCTTATTATGTGGCAACATCTGACGCTGCCCAATTTCAAAGTACTACTGAGGCTGCTGGGAATTGTAGTCAATTTAAGTAGCGCTGCTACAGACTTTAAGTGGATGAGGTGGACAGGCACTTACGCAAGGAGGAAATGTGTAAGCTTGGGCAGACAGAGCCCAAGTGCCTTGGGGCCAGACAGCCCAGAAGAAAGAACCTCATAAAGAAAGAAATCATTGAAGAATGCTGCTCTTTCACTTTGAATGCTTGGATGCTGAGCTTCTCTCTGGAGTCTACTCTGTAAAATATATTTTTTTCAGAATTTTACCAAACTTCTACTGGTGAGTGGCATCATGGTTAACAATAAAATATAGCACATGAAGCATCCTGGAAGCAGGTACTGTGTGAAAAAGAAACCATGCAGAATGCAAAACTGAGAACTTGTATACAATGTCTGCTTCCCGACAGTCCTTTCCCTAGTCACTTGGCTGTTACTAGACAAGGACAAATGAAAACTAAATGAAAAAGGTCTTTCTTTAGTGCTACCATCCCTTTGACACTTTCTGTAAATTCCTTGCTAAATAACACCATTTTGACATTGTGTTCAGTGTGTAGCGTTACGTAACATAACATTCTTAAACTTGTGTAATCCTGGTAAGGGTTATGGGGCATCACGGACTATCCTGGCAACATCGGGAAATGCAGAAGCCAATTGTAGATGGAACAACAGTCAATTGTAGAGCCTGCTCTTTCACACAGCCATACTCACTCAGATTGGCACCAGTATAGAGTTCTCAATTAACCTGTCCCTTCTGTGAGGACATGGGAGGAATATCAAAATAACTGGAGAACATGCAAACCCCACATAGACAACAATCGAGCATGAGATTCAAAGCTAGGATGTGTGCCGCAAGGGAAATTAATTGTTTTGCTTTCCCCCATGACAGGTACTATATAAAATACTCTACTACTATACTATATTATATACTACTGTACTATACAAAATTAAGATCTGTGGTTTGTTTATAGATTTGTTGGGTCATTAATGGCACATGCACAGAGTACAGCGCTCATCAACATTTTACACATCACCACTCTTTGGCACCTATATTAGTGATTATAATGATCTTCACTTTAGTAAAATGCTTTTTCTCTAATTCATTTTGCTAGAGTGTTTATTTTAAAAAAGAAGAATAAATCCTCACTGGAGATATTTGCTAAAAACGATCAGTGCAAATAAAAAGGAAATGGGCTTAGGATATGTGTAATGCTACTTTCTGTTCTCTCTTATAAAAGCAACACTCTTCCATTTTTGTAATTGAAGGAAATGTAGCGGTTTACTTCTCATTTTGATTGTTTTTTTGGGCAGGGTACAAGTCATGTGGTCCACTCTCTTTGACCTCTTTCATTAGGACTCAGCAATCATCCTGAAATTTAATACTGGGCTCAAATCCAAAGTCGCCTTTTCATCTATCCTCTTTCCGCTTGATGCTTTCCTTTCCCTAAGAATACACATGTACCTCATTTCTGGTGCACATTGAAAAAATTAAATCAACTAGTTGAAATGCCACCATATTTTATTAACCATGGGCATTCATCCATTTCCAGAAGTGAAGATGTCACAGATGGAGTTATTCTGAGATTCTGAGGGCGAATCCTGACACCAGAAAAAATGTCTGGAAATAGTAGAGACTCTGAAAATTTGTATAAATGGTTACATTATAACCAGGAGAATTGAAACTAACAAAGGGAAGGATAAATTACAGTTCTCTGGAGAGAGAAAATGAAGACGGGAAAGAAAGTGAGGTGACATGGGGAGGCTGCAAACCTGACGGAGATGATGGCTTTTTATAGACTCCAAAGCTGGGTAGACTTCCTTGTTTTGATCTTTGTAAAGTAACCTATATTTTGGAGGTAAGCAAAACAAATCTATTTTTTTTGCCATCTGCTGATATTTGTTTTCTGCATTTTGTGCAGTGCCTGTAGGGGCACAGTGAAGTGATATGGTGAACAATCTTGAATAATTGAATAGAACACTGGGCCACATTCATGCCTTCAATCTGCCTAGCAGCATGTCTTTGGTCTGTGAGGAGAATCAGAATTGCAAGGAAGGTGACCTGTTTGCATTAAGAGCATACAAATCACCTAATAGCAGGAACTTTAGTCCGGAGTTAAAATAGGGGCTAACAGCAATGAGGCAGCAACACTTCTATCTGCACTATAATCCTACTGTCATCATCTTCATTAAATCAACTAACAGGCAACATAAAATCAGACATAAATTGCTTGGAATTTTAATTGCAGAAGCCACTTGCAGCAAAATGCCAGATGTGCGGCAGGACTTTCTTTGGGTATCTGACTAGCATGACATTTCTTGTACAATTTCTAGCAGTTATCTTGTACATATACTGTAGTGACTGCATCGAAGGGCATCCTGAGATTGATAAAGCTACCTTGTCCATTTAGCATTTTGAAATGTAATGTAATGGGGAGAGGGAAAACTGAGTCAATGCAAAACATACTGTATTTCTGTTGTAACCTTATAATGTGCTTGAATTACATGTTGTAATTATCAAGAGGATGAAAGAGCTGATGGTGGACTTCTGGCATGCCCTAAGCCATGTTCTTCAGCTTTTTCTAGTGTTTCATTTTTTCTTCTTAGCTGGTGCATTGCTCTCATTATCTGAGTTTTGGACTTCTTTGGAGGACTGGGACCCCTATGTTCATTAAATCTGATGGAGCCTGTGTATTTATATTGTCGTGTACATCCGTGCATCTCTTCACAAGCTTCATCGAGGTATGCATACTGTGAGGTGAGAGAGGATGCTGAGTGAAGGGGGCAAGATGGAATGCTGTTGCTAACATTGTCTTCTTTTTCTTGCCCTACAGCACTGAGAAACCACCTAGTGAGGAGATTTAACCCCACCTTTACTGGTTCCCCAGCTATAGGAACCCTGTCTGCCCAGAAGGAGGCACCTTTTGTCAACAGTGACCTGCTGGTCAACAGACCCTGAACCTATGGATAAAGCCAAAACTTTTTTGTTATTTTGGAAGCCTCAGAGAAAGACGCCTAAATGCCACAAAGCCAGGTCAGTTCAACTTGGGGAGCATGCACTAGTACAGTGTGTTACCGCACCCACCACACGACAATTGGCAGCTCCCCAGGGAGACAGTCCTATCCCACCCTCCGGAAATGACCATCTATCTGCCACAGGCAGGTGTTGCATGGGTGCTCCCTTGACCTGGTCCAACTGCTTGGGTCCTCTGCAATGAGGATCCTGTGAGCTGGCTCGCCCTCGGGGAATTGCGCCACATGGCTATAGTGCCATAAGTGATGTTCCCTCACAATGCAGGTAATGTACCTCGGATTCTCCGAAGAGACACAGTACCAAAGAAGTCCAGTCTTCATCTCAGGTCACTGGAGAACACTAGGTTTCATAACTACATAGCAAAACAGGAAGCACCAGAACTTTAAAGACTTTGATCTTCGTCCTCTTGCAAAGATATCGAAAACACCACACAACCCTTTCCAGTGACCTAATGAAACCCCCCCCCCCCCCCCCCCCCCCCCCCTACATGATTTTCAAATCTGTCTACTAATTTCATAGGAAGAGTCACTGGAAACATGAATGTTGCTGCCAAAGTAAGTAAACCTCTCAACGAGGTCGACACTCTCTCGACAAACATACACACTGATGATGGCTTTGCCAAAGAGGTCATTAAAGGCCTGGATCTTGGTTTTTATCCAGGACACTCAGAAGCCCAGGCACTCAGACTCTTTTCTCAGTCTCTCAAGAGTCCCAATCAGAATCTCCATTGACTCTGCAAAGATCACAGCATCGTCAGTAAAGTCAAGATCAGCAAATCTTTCTTCACCCACAGATGCCCCACATCTTCTGGAACCCACAACCCTGTCTAACACTCAGTCCATGCAAGCATTGAACAGAGTAGGAGCAAAAACACACCCCTGATGAATCCCACAATCAAGGTTCTACCTGCACTCAGCACAGCACTCACAGTACCAGTGTACAGGTTGACCATGACATCTAGAAACTTTGGGGGATCCTGCCCCACAGGGCAACTCAATCAACTGAGTCAAGTGCTTTAAAGAAATCGACAAAGACTGAAAAGAAATTCGACAATATTCACATTTGTGCTTGATGTGAACCCTCAGTTCCAGGATGCAGTCAATGGTAGACTTCTTAGGTGTAAAATCACACTGCTCTGTTTGCTGGTAGGTCAGCAAGTGATCATATGTCCTATTGAAGATTGACCATAGCAAGGACCTTACTGCTCACAGAGAGCAGTGTTATCCACCTGTAGTTGCTGCAATTGAGGCGATCACCCTTCCCTTTCCGAATAGGGATGATAAGTCTAATTTTTCAGTCAGTTGGGATGACGCGCATCTTCCAAATGGAAGCAAAGATTGCTTGCAATGCCAGGAGGACAGCCTTACCACCAGCCTGGAGAAGTTTACCCAGAATACCACAGATCCCTGCAGCCTTCACTGCCCTCAGCTGGTTCAATACCCATACAATCAAAGTGAAATTGGGCAGTTCACAGCTAATTGGAGGATCAGCCTCAAGAACTGTGGACGCAGAGATGTCCAACGTCCTAGCCGGAGGATCAGCTTTAAACAGCTGCTTAAAGTAGACAGCATAGTGGGTCACAACTGCAGCATTATCAATAAGGACCGTTCTATTACCCGCCCTGACTGTGACTCTTCAAGGAACAGATTCGGATGTGCATAACGCTTTGATTCCTCTGTAAGCAGGACGTGGGTCGCAAGACCATAGATGGTGTGTTACTTGCTCACAGATTCCTGTAACAAATACCTCCTTATCTCTCCTCAGAGCCCTCGCAACCATCCTTTTCAGTTTATCCAGAGTTACCATCAAGCTGTGCACTGTGACTCCTTTCGATAATATCCAGGTTGTCCTGCGAGATGAAATACCAACACAACCCTCAGCAACCTTCAGGGTCTTGTTACAGAAGGTCTCCCACATCACATTAGGATCAGCAGTTGCACCCAAGTCTGCAAGTTCCTCACACAAAATGTGTCCAAACTCATTAGAAACAGCCTGATCTTGGACTCTGACCAATTCCAGCCTCATTCTCCTAGTAGGTGGTAGTCTACTGGACCTAAGCTGGATCTTTAGAGTAGCAACAACAAGTCTGTGGTCATTATTTACAAACTGGGCACTTCTGTAGACCCTGCAGTTCTGCAGAGGCCTCCAGCGTTTGGCCATGAGGATGTAATCGATTTCTTTCTCCACACCACCAGTAATGGAGTATGCAGACCAACAAAGCAGCTCAGGGTGCTGAAGCCAGGATCCAGTGATCCGCATCTTGTAACCTTTTGCAAAGTCAAGGAACATGGAGCCACTTTCACCACAGTCACCAGACCCATAGGGACCAACACAATCCTCATAGCCAGCCCTGTCAGTGCAAGTGGTCTCATTGACATTATACCCAGGATGAAGACTCTAGGCTTATTTTTATTTTATTTATTTTTAATTGAACTTTCTGTTGAATTAAACTAGATGACCTGGTTGGTGCCCCAACCTTTATTTTGAGACCACAGAGGTGGGCAAAAGTAGGTTTACCTGTACAGTTGTGAGTATGCAAAACACACCATTTGTTCTTTTATTATTATTTATTAATTATTGCTTTATTTATTTATTTTTTATTTGTCTTCTTATTTGTCTATTGAGCTATTTAGTTAATAAAGCTATTTTAATAATCTTAACCTGCATGTCTTTTTCCACATGAACAACTGTAAACCGACATTTTCCCATATACACACAAAAAGATTTTTATTTATAAGGAAATGTAATGCATAAACAGACAAAGACTTCTGTAAGCTGTTCTTGTTAGCTCCAGATGGCCAGGGTGAACAGAAAAAAATGAAAAACAAAATCCAGATAAGATGGAGAAAAAAAAAAATCTGCAGGAGTTCCAAGCCAAAAGACCACTGAGTCCCCACTAGGCATTCTGCTTAACACAAATGTACTTACATAGTTCTTTATTGTTTTTTTTTAGGCTTCATCTGAAAGGATTCAACACAGTGGGTCTTATGATAAATTTGTGTATCCACTTTCATTCAGGCATCAAAGGTGGCCGCACAGGACCTTCATCAGGTATGCCACCACGAAAGAACCGGAAAAGAAAACAGAAAAATGTAATGATTTACAATGATTGCAGATACACAGAACAGAATTCTATGCATATTTAGGGTATTAAGATTAGAAGTAAATTGAATCTGTGAAAAGGCAAAATTAAAAAAGTAGGATTTTATGAATTTATTAAAATGTTCCACAAGATTAGCCTGACATATCTAAATTGATAAAGTACTCCTGATTTTTGGTGCATAACAGCAAAAGTCTGTTTCATCAGTTCTTTTAAGTTTGGCTCATGGAATTATAAGCAGACAACCATTAGAAAAACTAAGGATACGATTTTGGAGTATAGCGGGACATGAACTCCAAAATGTAGGAAGGAGCAAGATTATGTAAGGCTTTAAATATCATGTAAAAGGACTCAGACCACATGGCAAAAAGGTTTGGTGGCAGCCATCCGTATACTTGAATTTGGCTGTTAAAAAAGAGAAGGTTTGGTTGTATAAGTCTTTATAGACATCAGTCCAAAACAGAACTAGTAGGAAGACAAAAACATAGCGGTTTTAAAGCCAGGCAGGTGAAATGACATCATCTGGGCAGAAAGTGATCTCATCCTGGGCGGAACTGGAAGTGATGTTGTCTGGGCAGAGACCTGAAATGACATTATTGGCCCCGAAACCGGAAATGACGTCATTGAGCCTACACGGAGTTTCCCGTAATCGGTCTAGAGAGGAAAAGAGGAAGGATTAGTGTACTCTGCCATTCTCTAGTCCTGCGTGGAATTACCCTTACTTGAGCCCTTTAGCTGCCTCCCATGTTCATTAGTAGTATTTTAAAATTCAGTTCTAAAGGACACAAGTAACCAATGTAATGTTGCTAAAACTGGCAAGGTGTGCTCAGGTGTTCTTGTTCAGGCTAGGATTCTTACTGCTACATTTTAGACTAACTGCAACCAATTGTAAATCTTAGACAGAGTAGTTAGGAGTGCATCGCAGTAGTCTAGTGAAAAGCAATTTCTCAGCATGTTGCAGTGTTATAAGAGGTGTAACTTTTGCAAAAAAAACATACTATGCAGAGCCTATAAAAAATATTAACCCTTTGGAAATTTTCATATTTTATTGTTATACAACATTGAATTGCAGTGGATTTAATTTGGGATTTTTGGCATTGATCAAAAGAAAATAAATCTGTAATCTCAAAGTGAAAACTACAGAAACTTATTTGCACCACTCAAAACAAAATTTTTATTGTGTTATTTCTCAAAAGTATTGTGCTATTTCACAAAAAAATTGCATTATTTCCGTTTTGTCTTGGTAGCCCTTTTGTATTATTAATATGTAGCCTTTGTCAGAATGCCTCAAGTCTCACAGACTTACCACTGTTTATAAGGTATTGTACCATATAACGTCTCCCCACCTTCCCTTCTACATTTATAACCTCAGGCAATTAGGTGTAGTAAAAGACGAGCAGGAGTTAAGTTACACTTTAAATAATGTATTATTGATAATATTCATAAATAATAACAATATGCAAAGTACAAGTAAATACTGGCAACCATACAACCTGATAAATGCTGATGTGTAGTTTCAGGCGGCATACAGACTTGTTAGTTACTTAAAATGTTTCTACTTAAGTCCTCATTTGTGGTCAGCTTTCTTCAGAACAGGCTGCATGCCTGTCTCAATATGGCTGCTGAGCTGTGCTCTTCATTGTGTTGTCCTTTTCAGTTGATGGTGTGTCTGAGAGAGAGGCAGGGGTAAAGCAAGCAAATTTATAGACTCGCTGTCCAAACCCTACAGCCAATAGGGTGTCATGGTACTTAATGGCTTCTGATACAAGCCAATTCCAAACAGCCATATTTAGACCAATGGGGCACAGAATACCTTCACACCTGCCCCCAAAACCATTTGTTAAGGTGAAGCTTGCCAGGTTAGTAGATCGCCTTTCCTGTGGGGGTTGATTGACAGAGTCCTGCAGAGAAACACTTGCCAAACTTGTTTTAGGCACTTCCTCCAATCCTGTCGTAAAATTACAAAGAACTGGTTCTTAACCATCAAACCATTGCTTTTTTTTTATCAATGATAGACATTAAAGTTACAAATAAAGACATACAAAATATTTATCAACTTATATGCCAAATGTCATACCACAACAATTTCACAATAATTATTGCGTCATTTTGCCAAAGTATTGCATTATTTTGCAAAGACACTGCCTGCTGGGGTCAGTAATAACACTTTTCATGTGGGTGCTCCAGCCATCTAGTGACTGCTAGCGAAAGAAATGGCTAAGAAGATATTTAGTGTGCAATCAAGTGACAAGAAGTGAACAAAAGTTAGAGGTATACATTTAATCTTGTTTGTGCTGAGGGGCATAATTAATATGCCCGGTTTAGGATCCCATACAGCCAGCACTGGGTATAAGGGAACAAACAAACACTGTGAACAGTATATTGGTCCTCTTGGTCACAATTGGACAGTCATTTAGGAAAGAGCGTGCTGTATTCAGTCCAATAATAGAATAAAGCATCAATTAAGTTCTGATCGGGTTATTTGAAAATACATATTTTGAAAAATGTATGATCTGGTGGTGTAGTGGCTAGTGGGGTTGGACAAAAGGTATGCTATTTGGAGATTATTTACTTCACAGCACATGAAGGACTAAACATACTTTGTTACTGAGCACTATTACTGACACATTTCCAGTATTCTATGTTAAAACAGGTAAGCATACACAGTTAAGTACTCTCAGTGATGCCAAACAATCCACAAATATACAGAGAGAAATTGCAAACATAATGCAGACGCTGGCATTGTAAGGCATGAATGACACCTCGACACTACCACTTCATTTATGTTAAAACATCTGTATTGAACTTACTAAACTTTATCCCAACTAAAACTAAATGTATACCTATAACTTTGATCAGTTCTTGCCCCATTTTGCAAGCAAATTGCCTGCTTAATCTTTCCCTTAACATTTGTTAGTAGACTGAAGACACACATGTGCATGATGTTAATATCTTCAGTAGGCAGTGTCATTGCGAAATAAAGAAACACATTTGTGAAATCATGCAGTAATTACTGAAAGTAACTCAGCACTTTTACAAATGCAATGCTTTTTTGACTGCCGGGGAATAAGCTTCCATAGAAAACAGTATTTTATAATTATAATTATTTTGTGTTTTATTTAGAACACTTTGAGAGATCTGCTTTTCCATTGACAGTAAAGACTCTTCTTTTATTGATCAGTGTCAAAAAAGCCAAATTAGATTAGTATGTAATTAGTATGTAAACCCCCTAATAAGTATGTGAACCCCCTAATTTACATACTTATCTGAAAATGTGTCAAGAAAAGTGTCTCAAAGAGTTGTGACATCTGGCATCAGCATCCAACTTTGAAAATTTCAAATGATTTTGTTCTTTTGCTTAAACCAAGCACCACATTGCTCCAAGTATATGAAGGTGGTGAAGTTCTGTTAATCAGTGTTTTTTTTCCCATATTTTGTGTTATACGGGATTTGTCTCTTTGTTTTAGTTTTTCTAATGGTTTCATTAATCATCTGAAGTACGTGAACTTAAAAACATCAACCTAGAGCATTATCAGCTGTCCTTGTGTTTGTTTCTAGAAGAAATCAAAAAGAAAAACAAAAAAAGAAACTGAAACACTTTACAAGTAATACTTAGTTACAAGATGTTTAATAACTCAGCATTAGACAGTCTCCATCTGTGGCTAATCTACAAGAGGTTATACTAAAAAAACAGGGAACCCAGCCAAACTTCCATCCCTGGTGACAGTAACAAGAAACTGAAGTTTTTTCCCAGCAGCAATGGACACAAATCAAAAGCACTTTTGAACACTGGTCACTCACACCCGAACCATTAAGCCAGGCCAACTGACCCAACATCATGTTTTTGGTGTTCATGTAATCAACTTAGAATTCCACACCAGCAGGACAAAACATGTAATCTTAATAAAGAAAGAAAAGAGCAGAGGTGTAGGTGCTGTGTGGTGGTTAGTACCCATGATGCTAGTGCTCATATAAATATTAGTCTTGGTGGCTTGGTAGGGAGGTAATACTGCTGTGCCTGTGAATACAAGAACATATTGAGGGGAAGACACCATGGAGTGACTGATAACTGATTGTGTTTTGCAGGAGGGACACACATTCCATGAGAAACAGTATTTTTTTCTTTTCTCAGCCTTTAATAATTTCCTAATCTCTCTTCACAAACACCTCAAAAAGGGACAGAAAAGGACAAAAAAGCTGCAATATCAAGGAAGAACCACCTAACTAGACTTTTAAAGCAGATTTAACTTCTTGAAACAAGTTATTGAGACATAGCATCAGAAGTCAGCTGTGTCCAGGGACCTCATGTATAAACGGTGCGTACGCACAGAAATGATGCGTACGAACGTTTCCACGCTCAAATCGCGATGTATGAACCCTAAACTTGGCGTAAAGCCATGCACATTTCCACGGTACCTCATACCTTGGCGCACGCAATTTCTCTGCTCGGTTTTGCAGACTGGCGGCACCCAGCGTCAAAGCAGTGCTACTGTTCCTGTGGGGTCACCCTTTCTTTCTTAGCTCCACATTCCTGACGCGGCTTTATAAATACACTGAAATTAACTGCATATTGTTTATTAGTGTAAGGCATCTGATTGTAATTAACCTGCAGCAATATAATGGTCCAGGGAATAGCCATAGTATTCCAAATACCATAACTGCTTTAGCGTTGTAACTCTCACTGCATCTTCTTCTTCTTTCAGCTGCTCCCGTTAAGGGTTGCCACAGCAGATCATCTTTTCCCATATTACTCTCACTGCACCACTTGTAGTATTTATATCACTGTATCTGAGTGGGGAATCATAGCAACAGCTGATCGGAAAGAGAATTATCGGTATACAGCATGAAGCAGACGCTGATTCAGCCACGGCAAAACGCTTTAGAGACTTGCCAGTACGGACTTCGCGGTTTAGAAAAAGTTTCATCCCAAGAACTCTAAATGCACTCAATCAGTCCATCAAGTGCTCCTTGTAGAACTGTTTGGACTTATAAGTTCAATTACCTCACTGTAAACTTGCACTACAGTTATAATATTGCACAACCTGCGCCACTTTATAAAGCGCGTATTTACATATGATGACGGTATTCATTTTTAAGATGAAATGCAGCAAAATATGTTGATTATATTATACAGATAAAACTTTAACTTCATTTAAATAATCTGTATTGTTAATAATTAAACATGTGAGGACACGGTGCCGCAGTGCTAGCTAGTTCAGGGATTGTTACTGCATTGCGTTATATTCTTGCGCTGACGCGACACTGGAAAGATAGATGAATAAAATAATTAAAGATGTACTACGAAGATATTTCAATGTTCCTTAAAAGTTTTGAAGAATCGGCATTCTAAGCTTACAAATGGCTTCACGTTTATTACATAGCTGATTGTGTGGCGATTGGGTATTTGGAGAAAGAAAAGTAAGGACAGGAATTGGCCCCGTGACCCTGTGTTCGGATTCAGCGGGTTGGAAAATGGATGGATGGATGGATGGAATTGGAGGTTAGTACGTTTGAAAGAGACAGTACTTCTGTAATAAATTATGTCATTGAAGGTCACGCATGGCGCAGCAAGCCTCTTGCGTGAGATATGAACAAGCACTGCGCCACCGTGTTCCCATGTTTAATAACATGCTTTCATTCCTATCATCATGAAAAAGATATCACGTATACATCTCAGTATTTTAATTATTCAGAGAGCTGTAATATCACGAATGTAATGGATTATGTGTCCTGTTGGAGAAAGAGAAAGCCCGTTTAAGAAGCAGGTAGTGATTCACACACAGAGCACATAGAAGATCAAATACAGAACAAAGCATTTAACGTCCTACTTTAGTTACAATGGGATTTGAGAAACTAGTAAATTAAACGATTTTAAGATGAAGTTTATGATGTTCTACTTTAATGGCAAAATAAACTACGTGATTAAAGTGGAAATTTCGAGATTAAAGTTGACATTTCGTGCTTTTTTCCCACTGTGTGCCTATTTTTTTTGTCTGTACCCTAATAAGCTTTCATATGACACTGAGACGGTGGGCTACGACTTGCCTTTTCACGGCGACTTTGATATGTGATTTCTTTTTTATTTCGGGCACTGTGCGACTTTGTGAACTTGTGCTTTCGAGTTTCTCCGACACTATGTCACTCGATCAACTTCCTTTTGTTGATTATACCACTGTTTAAACAAACAAATAGTACGTTTTTCCTTTGCCTCCACTTGGTATTTGATGAAATTCTTATATTTTCCCCCGTGCTTTTCCCATTGTCTTTTCTTAGAAGGCTATTTATATTGATTTGCATATTCAAAGAGGCATAATTCTGGGAGGAGTTGGGATGGGACTGAAGGCACGTGCACGTGCGTTACTTTTCACGCTGATCGGGATTTATGTACTGGAAGAATGTGAAAGTTTGCGTACGTACAGATTCCTGCATCTGGATTTTTCTGTGCGTATGCACATTCCCGCTTTTGTGCTTACGCCATGTTATAGTGTGAGTTCTATGCACAGCGTTATACATGAGGCCCCAGGTGACTTGACTAGAAGATAAGGTCCAATGATGATTTGATGAACACAAACTAGAGAGTCACTCACATGCTAAAATAGTATGGTGGACAGGCAGGCAAGCAGTGGAGTGTGTTAGTTGCTTATTTTATCATCTTGCTTAAGTGTTGCTTACATAAATTTATCTAAGGAATGATTTAGTTGATTGGAGCTAACTCCATTTTGTTCTGCAGTGTGTCTTTGGATGTTTACACTCGCAAAGGACCTTGTCAGACAGCCTAAACTTTTTTCATATAGTCTAAACATTTCTAGGCGAAGTGAAAAGACTTTTATATGTATTTATAAATGCAAGCTAAATCTTTCCATAAACAACACATTAAAATAAAAAATAAAATCTGTACTAGAATAACCATTTAAAGCATAACTAATGGTGACAATCTGATTGTTACATTCAACGCACACTACAATGACCATTCTGCTGTTCCTTATCATGACAGCGTGTGCCTGCACTGATTTCAAGTCCCCATTTATGTGTATTACACATATGTCTTTAGAGTAGGAGTGCACATTATAAGTGGGACTAATGGATGTCAGCTTTGGGTTGGGAGAGCTCATAAGTTATTAATGTTAAGGGAACCACTGTTAGCCAATGCTGGCTACATTGTATAATCTCTATGTACAAATCACTCTTGTTTGCATGGGTAGCAGTGGGAGGTCAAGTAAAGAACACTAGTGTGATACAGTTCTATGGATAGAATTATCATAGTCACCAAGAGCAAGTAACTTAAGAAAAAATATGCTGCCGCACAAACCCAATGCATCATCAATAAAAAGGAAGGCAGTGACTTTATTTATTGCTAACAGAAGCCACTAATGGACAGTACAGAGTTCTATGTGTTCCTGGTCTAAGTAAGCAAAAACAGTAGAGAAGTCCATTTAGCATTTTAGGAGTGCTCCAAATCAATTGGTAGCAGAGTGAAATCCCACTATAATGTGTTAGGATGTGAGAAGGACAACCTGTGTGGATCCCATCTCCTCCCATGTATAGTCTTGTCAAGAAAGTGATGGAGCAAATGGGTTTGTCTAAGGGAGCTCTAAGATTATAGACCCAGGGCTTTTACACAGAGTTTGGGACCTCAGAGGTAATTTCATAAATAATCACTGGTCCAGGAATAATAGCTGTAGTGCCACAGTTTAGGCAGGTATAATGACACACTAGAGACAGTAATAAAAAAAATTACAAAAAGACTAGGAGATATGAACTCAAGGAATGGGCCAAAGTTAAAACTAAGAGTCAATCAGACTTTATGTCAAGGTCAATAAAATACAGTAATCAAAAAATTGGAATAAAAAAACAAGAGCCAAAAAAGTCAAGAATAATATATATTTTTTCAATTGTGATTTTAGAATAAACTGTCAGATACTCTGGAACTGCAGAGGACAATCGTTAACCTATCACCAGGATGACATCACAAACATGTGAACTACAGGGAATTCTGTGAAGGATTTCAATGGAGGCGATTATAACAACAGCCTAAAATGGTGACATCCACCACAATTAAACATATATACGTAAATTGTGAAGTTTATAATAAAGTACAGTAAGGTACAACAAAACATACTTTAAATCCAGGTTCTCCATACATCAAAACTGCATATTTAATGCATAATTTCCAAAGATCATAATAGTAGGTAGGCACTTGGGCAATAGAAAAGGACCGAGAGATGAAAATACTAGTGAGGACAGAAGCGGAGGAGTGAAATGAGAAGTCAAACACCCTGGAGATATTATTATCGTTGGATGCAAGAAAAGCATTTGATATGGTTGTATGGAACTACCTCTTTACTACATTGGCGAAATTTGGGTTTGGCCTGAACATATGTGCATGGATTAAACTACTGTATACCAGTCAAGAAGCTTCAGTTTGTATTAACAACATTATTTCAGACTACTTCACATTAGAATGCGGTACTAGAAAAAGATGCCCCTTGTCACCACTGCTTTTTGCAATCACCTTCCCTTTCGTCATCGTAGATCAGTTTAAATACTTACGGGTAAACATCACAAGTGAACATAAAACTCTTTATCAACAAAATTTTGCTGTCTGCATGGAAGCAAGCAAGACTTGCATAGATGGTCCACCCTTCATCTCACTTTAGCTGGAAGAATTTACACTATCAAGATGAATATCCTTTCTAAGCTTCTTTTTCTATTTCAAAGCATTCCAATATACATCAATAAATCATTTTTTAAGAAGTTACATTCAATCATAACCTCATTTATTTGGAATTCAAAACATCCATGCATCCAAAGGGCGATCCTACAAAGACCTAAGACAGAAGGTGGCATGGCTCTAAGGAAGCCTTCGTTAAGGTGTTGTTAAGTAACAGTAAATAGTAGTAGTAGTAGTAGTAGTAGAGCTTTATTGTCATCCTAACAATATACTTACAGTACACAGTGGGACGAAATATCGTCCTCCAGAGTAAAAAGGTGCAGATATATATATATATATATATATAACTAAAAAACATATACAGTATTACGTAGTATTATTTATTCCAGAGAGTGTGTGGAGTAAAGAGTCCAGTGTGGAGGAGGGCAGCATGGTGTTCAGGAGTCGAACTGCTTGGGGAAAGAAACTATTGCACAATCTCGCAGACCTGCTCCTGATGCTGCAGAGTCGTCTTCCAGATGGAAGAGGAGTAAACAGTTGGTGGGAGGGGTGGTGGGGGTCAGCCATGATGCTAGTGGCTTTATGAAGGCAGCGTGAGGTGTAGATCTCCTGCAGGCTGGGTAGAGAGCTGCCAATGATGCACTCAGCAGTCCGCACAATCCTCTGAAGGGCTTTGCGGTCGGAGGCATGGCAGTTTCCATACCAGACTGTAATACAGCTGGTCAGGACGCTCTCTATGGTGCCTCTGTAGAAGGTGGTAAGTATGGGTTTAGGGAGGTGCACCTTCTTCAGTCGTCGCAGGAAGTAAAGACGCTGCTGGGCTCTTTTTGTTAGATAGTTGGTGTTTTTGGTCCAGGACAGGTCCTCTGTGATATGAACACCTAGGAACTTGGTGCTCTTCACTCTCTCTACTGTGACGCCATCAATGTTGAGTCGGAGATGGACAGCCTTTGTCTTCCTGAAGTCAACAATCAACTCTTTTGTCTTTTCAACATTAAGAGACAGATTATTGTCTTTACACCAAAGTGCCAACTGTTCCACCTCTTCTCTGTACGCCGCATCATCGTCGTTCTCAATGAGTCCCATTACTGTAGTGTCATCGGCGAACTTGATAATGTGGTTTGTGTCAGAGTTGAGTAAATGATACATTTTTGCTGTACCTAAACTATGTTTTTCCTTTTTGTTTTACCTTTTATGTACTCCTTGTGATGAAATATTATATCGTGTAAACAGTTGTCTTGCTTTTTTGGTCTTTATAAGAGATAAGCACTTCCTGTGTGATTTTGGGCTATACAAAAATAAACTGTATTGTATTGTATTGTATAAGAGATAGCTTGAGAATGCCCTGTAGATCACATGCATGATCTAAAAATTGCAGCAGGGTAAATTGCTACTGTGCTCAATATCAGCTAAAGAAATGTCTTTATCAGTCTCTGAAACATAATCTTCCTCCTCCTAGGCAAATATGCATTTGTTGTAGAGCAGTTTAAAGGTCAACAAGTGCATCTCATAAAACAAAGGGCCAGCAAGATGTAAAAAGATAGCCTCAGTATAATTACAAGAATCAGGGTTGTCATTCCTTGGAAGATTAATATATAACAAACATCTAACTCTTATACATGTGTAATGGTGAAATAAAGTTGAAGGAATGATGGCAGCAGAATAGTAAAACACTACAGTATTGCATGATCATCTTTAAGGTTCTCCCACAAGGATGGACAAGGGTTATTTGGAATCCTGGTCATCTTAAAAGTCTATTTTTTGTCATTTATTTGAATCAGAGAGAATACAAGGAAGATTAAAGGGACTGGGGGCAGGCGAGTGGCAGGACCTGTGCCAGTTTTTGTGTGAGATTTTCTTCTTTAGATAGATAGATAGATAGATAGATAGATAGATAGATAGATAGATAGATAGATAGATAGATAGATAGATAGATAGATAGATAGATAGATAGATAGATAGATAGATAGATAGATAGATAGATAGATAGATAGATAGATAGATAGAGATATCCCCTCCTTTAACCGCCACCTTATCGTGGTGGAGGGGTTTGCATGTCCCAATGATCCTAGGAGCTCTGTTGTCCGGGGCTTTATGCCCCTGGTAGGGCCACCCAAGGCAAACTGCTCCTAGGTGAGGGATGAGACAAAAGAGCAGTTAAACAAACCTTCCATGATGAATGAAAACTTTGGATGGTGTTTTCCCTTGCCCGGACGCGGGTCACCGGGGCCCCCCTCTGAAGCCAGGCCTGGAGGTGGGGCTCGATGGCAAGCACCTGGTGGCCGGGCCTGCACCCATGGGGCTCGGCCGGGCACAGCCCGAAGAGGCAACATGGGTCCCCCTTCCCATGGGGTCACCACCTATGGGAGGAGCCAAGGAGGTCGGGTGCAGTGTGAGTTGGGTGGTGGCCGAAGGCGGGGACCTTGGCGGTCCGATCCTCGGCTACAGAAGCTGGCTCTTGGGACGTGGAATGTCACCTCTCTGAAGGGGAAGGAGCCTGAGCTTGTGCGCGAGGTTGAGAGGCTGGATATAGTCTGACTCACCTCGACGCACAGCTTGGACTCTGGAACCAATCTCCTTGAGAGGGGCTGGACTCTCTACCATTCTGGAGTTGCCCCCGGTGAGAGGCGCTGAGCGGGTGTGGGTATACTTATTGCCCCCCGACTTGGAGCCTGTTCATTGGGGTTTACCCCAGTAGACGAGAGGGTAGCATCCCTCCACCTTCGGGTGGGGGGGCGGGTCTTAAATGTTGTTTGTGCGTATGCACCGAACAGCAGTTCGGAGTACCCACCCTTTTTGGAGTCCCTGGAGGGGGTGCTAGAGGGCATACCTTCTGGGGACTCCCTCGTACTGCTGGGAGACTTCAATGCTCACATGGGCAATGACAGTGAGACCTGGAAGGGCGTGATTGGGAGGAATGGCCCCCCGATCTGAACCCGAGTGGTGTTTTGTTATTGGACTTCTGTGCTCATCACGGATTGTCCATAACAAACACCATGTTCAAGCATAGGGGTGTTCATATGTGTACTTGGCACCAGGACATCCTAGGCCTTAGTTGATAATCGACTTTGTGGTTGTGTCGTCGGACTTGTGGCCACATGTCTTGGACACTCGGGTGAAGAGAGGGGCGGAGCTGTCAACTGATCACCACCTGGTGGTGAGTTGGCTTCGATGGTGGGAGAGGATGCCGGTCAGGCCTGGTAGGCCCAAACGTGTTGTGAGGGTCTGCTGGAAACGTCTGGCAGACCCCTGTCAGAAGTAGCTTCAACTCCCACCTCTGGCAGAACTTCAACCACATCCCGAGGGAGGTGGGGGACATTGAGTTCGAATGGGCCATGTTCCGTGCCTCTATTGTTGAGGCGGCTGACAGGAGCTGTGGCCGTAAGGTGGTCGGTGCCTATTGTGCCGGCAGTCCCTGAACCCGTCGGTGGACACCGGCGGTGAGGGATGCCGTCAAGCTGAAGAAGGAGTCCTACAGGACCCTTTTGTCCTGTGGGACTCTGGAGGCAGCTGATAGGTACCAGCAGGGTAAGCAGAATGTGGCTTTGGTGGTTGCTGATGCAAAAACTCGGGCATGGGAGGAGTTTGGGGAGGCCATGGAGAACAACTTTCGGACGGCTTCGAGGAGATTCTGGTCCACAGTCCGGCGTCTCAGGAGGGGGAAGCAGTGCAGTGTCAACACTGTATATGGTGGGGATGGTGCACTGCTGACCTCGACTCGGGACGTTGTGGGTCGGTGGGGGGAGTACTTCGAAGACCTCCTCAATCCCACTAACATGCCTTCCAATGAGGAAGCAGAGCCTGGGGACTCGGAGGTGGGCTCCCCCATCTCTAGGACTGAGGTCATTGAGGTGGTCAAAAAGCTCCTTGGTGGCAGGGCCCCGGGGGTGGATAAGATACGCCCGGAGTTCCTCAAGGCTCTGGATGTTGTAGAGCTATCTTGGATGACATGTCTCTGCAACATTGCATGGACATCAGGGACAGTGCCTCTGGATTGGCAGACTGGGGTGGTGGTCCCCCTCTTTAAGAAGGGGGACCGGAGGGTGTATTCCAACTACAGAGGGATTCACACTCCTCAGCCTCCCTGGAAAAGTCTATTCGGGGGTTCTGAAGAGGAGGGTCCGTCGGATAGTCGAGCCTCGGATTCAGGAGGAACAGTGTGGTTTTTGTCCTGGTCGCGGAACAGTGGACCAGCTCTACACCCTTAGCAGGGTCCTGGAGGGTGCATGGGAGTTTGCCCAACCAGTCTACATGTGTTTTGTGGACTTGGAAAAGGCATTCGACCGTGTCCCTCAGGGAATCCTGTGGGGGGTACTCCGAGAGTATGGGGTACCGGACCCCCTGATAAGGGCTGTTCAGTCCCTGTACGATCAGTGCCAGAGCTTGGTCCACATTGCCGGCAGTAAGTCAAACCCGTTTCCAGTGAGAGTTGGACTCCACCAGGGCTGCCCTTTGTCACCAATTCTGTTCATAACTTTTATGGACAGAATTTCTAGGCGCAGCCAGGGTGTTGAGGGGGTCCGGTTTGGTGGACTCAGGATTGGGTCACTGCTTTTTGCAGATGATGTTGTCCTGTTTGCTTCATCAGGCCGTGATCTTCAGCTCTCTCTGGATCGGTTTGCAGCTGAGTGTGAAGCGGCTGGGATGGGAATCAGCACCTCCAAATCCGAGACCATGGTCCTCAGCTGGAAAAGGGTAGAGTGCCCTCTCAGGGTTGGTAGCGAGATCCTGCCCCAAGTGGAGGAGTTGAAGTATCTCGAAATCTTGTTCACTAGTGAGGGAAGAATGGAGCGTGAGATTGACAGGTGGATCGGTGCAGCATCCGCAGTATTGCAGGCTCTGCATCGGTCTGTCGTGGTGAAAAAGCTCTCAATTTACCAGTCGATCTATGTTCCTACCCTCACCTATGGTCATGAGCTATGGGTAGTGACCGAAAGAACGAGATCGTGAATACAAGCGGCTGAAATGAGTTTCCTCCATAGGGTGTCTGGGCTTTCCCTTAAAGATAGGGTGAGAAGCTCAGTCATCCGGGAAGGGCTCAGAGTAGAACCACTGCTCCTCCGCATCGAGAGGAGTCAAATGAGGTGGCTCGGGCATCTGATCAGGATGCCTCCTGGACGCCTCCCTGGTGAGGTGTTCCGGGCACGTCTAACCGGGAGGAGGCCCCGGGGAAGACCCAGGACACGCTGGAGGGACTATGTCTCTCGGCTGGCCTGGGAACGCCTTGGGATTCCCCTGGAAGAGCTAGAAGAAGTGGCCGGAGAGAGGGAAGTCTGGGTATCTCTGCTCAATCTGCTGCCCCCGCGACCCGACCTCGGATAAGCGGAAGAGAATGGATAGATAGATAGATAGATAGATAGATAGATAGATAGATAGATAGATAGATAGATAGATAGATAGATAGATAGATAGATAGATAGATAGATAGATAGATAGATAGATAGATAGATAGATAGATAGAAACTGTATTAATCCCATGTGGAAATTTATTCTGCTTTCTATAAGCTGGCAATGTATGACTGGTATCACTAATGTTCTATTATGGTAGGGCAACAAAACATTTGTTTATTCTATTTTTTAACATGCTAAATCTCATCTCAGGGTCTTTTACAGAGACACCTACACTGGTTCAATTTAGAATTGCCAGCATATATAACTTCAGATATTCAAATGTGGGTGGAAATTCAAAATATCTGAAGGAATTGTCACTTGAGCATGGGAAGAAAATACACAGAGGCCAGGTTTCTTGTTTCTGTGAGGCAGCAATTGCTGCACTATGTCACTCATTCTTTGATTTCTTGAAATTAATAATACATTGCCATGAAAATGTATTTGCCCTTACCCTGATTTTCTCTAATATTGTAGATATTTGAAAAGGAATGTTTTTGTATCTTCAGGAAATGAGTATTAGGTAAGGGAACCTAGGAAATCCAGTTTAACAAAAATGAAAAAAATAAATTTACACATTTCAAACAAGATGCCCCCAAGGCACACATATAAACAGAATAAACCCAACTGCTTTAGAAGGTATAATGATTTGTTTGTATTTTTGTTATTTTTTTCTGCTATGAATAAATCTTTTCTGCTCTACTAAATAATATTTTCTAATAAAATATAATGTAAATACTGTCTGCTTTGTATATTTTAGTTCAAGTGTTATTTTGTTTAATGTTATATATTATATATTAAAACATGTAGTGAAAAGTCAAGCAAAGTGACACCTTTTATTGGCTAACTAAAAAGATTACAATAATTTAGTTAGATTTTTAGTTAGCCAATAAAAGGTGTCATTTTGCTTGACTTTTCACAACATTCATAATGGCTAACACGGTACAACATCCTAGTACTATATATTAAAACATGTAAATTATGTGTTAACCACAACAGGCAAAAGCTGATGGGATTCAACATTTTCGCATTGCCTGTTGCTGCACATTTGGATATCAGCTATGGATCTGCATGCACCATAGTGTGAGATGACTTGTGGTAAAGTAAACTTTGTGCAAGACAGGTACCCAAACAACTTACTGATCTGCACTTGTAACAGTGCATGGAGGATGCAAACCAGTTGCTGAAACATTACGAAGATCCAAGTGTTTTGGAGTGGATTGTTAACAAAGACAGGGGACAGAAAGCAAGAGACAAAGCATGCAGTAGAAAAACCCATCTTCTCCAGTATAGAAGAAATTCAAATAATATCCCTCCACCAAGAAAATCATGATGACCTTTTTTTGGGACATGAAGAATCCTATTCTGCCACATTTTTATGAACACAGAAAATCATGACATGTGCAACATACTGTGCTATGCTTAGAGAGAAATTGAAACCTGAAATTATCAGAAAAAGAGGAATGCTGTTAAAAACAAAAAAAATGCTGTCTTGCTGCTCCATGACAATGCATGTCCTCATACAGTGGCAGCAGCAGTGAAGGCACTGCAACACCTGTGGTTTGAACATCTTCCATATTCCTCTTACAGCTCTAATCTGCAAATTTACTAAAACAAAAACAGTATAAAACAAGGTATTTCATGTTTTACCTAATCAGGAGCATTGTTTCTTGAAGATATATATTTATTCTGATATTGATGCCTGCAACACATTACGAAAAAGTTATGATGGGGTAGTTGATTATTAAGGCTATGACAAGTTGAAATAACAAAGTGATTTGAAACAGCCGATGTTAGATAGATAGATAGATAGATAGATAGATAGATAGATAGATAGATAGATAGATAGATAGATAGATAGATAGATAGATAGATAGATAGATAGATAGATAGAATTTTATTTGTCCTCAAGAGGAAATCTAGCTTTTTCAGCTCAATAAATAAATAAACACAAACTTTGGTCTGAACTAAGAAGAAAATTAAAAAGAAAGAAAAACTTCTGACCTGGCACTCCCAGTCACAGTGAGGAATTATGCAGACATTTTGCTGTTGGAATAAAGAAGCCCCAGTAGGGTTTCTTTTGCACACTTCTGCTGGATAATTTGTTAGCTTACTGTTAGTGTGTCAGAGAGGGGATGTGCAGCATTGTTCATAATGGCACTCAGTTTTGTTTTAATTCTCTCCTTTCCTATTACCTCCAGGGATACAGAGTGCATCCAATAACTGTGCCTACCCTTTAGATAGATAGATAGATAGATAGATAGATAGATAGATAGATAGATAGATAGATAGATAGATAGATAGATAGATAGATAGATAGATAGATAGATAGATAACTTTATTAATCCCAAGGGGAAATTCACAATTCCAGCGTCATATGGTTAAAATCTCCAGCAATTAGCACAAGCGCCTAAGGGTGCTGCGTTTGTAACTTAGCAACAGCAGAATGGATGATGTCACTCGCTGTCTCCACGTCCGCCCGAGGAGGAATGTAAACAATAACAACAATGACGTGTCCAAACTATCTGGGCAAGTAATAGGGACGCAAACTTACGGCCAACAGTTTGATGTCCCTGCAGCAAGTGGAGACTTTGACGTTAACATGTCCAGAGTTACACCACCGTGTATTGACATAGAGAGCTAGACCTCCACCTTTGTGCTTCCCGCATGTACTTGCATCTCTGTCCGCTCTAACTGTGCTAAACCCGGGTAGCTCCACATTAGCATCTGGGATGGTGGTAGTTAGTCACGTTTCACAACAGCACAACAAACTGCATTCTCTGTAGGTTCTGACATTTTTCACCAGAGCAGCCAGTTCGTCTATCTTATTTCCCATGATCACAGAAGGCACGAAAGGCTTAAAACGCCACTTTCTCGCAAGCCGCTTCATTTTTAGCTTAGTGCCGGCTCTGCTGCCACGATACCGCCTTCTTACCTCGTCGGGTAAATAGGGAACCACACCGGCACTGGCATTTGTTCTCAGCGCTCGAAGTTGAGTACTTGAATAGATGAGTCTCGGCGTGTAAAAATCCATGCCCACATTGTAAAAGTAAGTGTGTCCAGGGAATGAATCCACATAAAATAAAGTGATAGGAGTGATCAATAAAAAATAATAAAAAAGAGAAAAATAAAAGTAGAGAAATAAAGTTGTACACGGAGCTGCTGAAAAGGCTGCCACTCTCGGCGGCGCCTGAGTCATACAAAGAAATGTAAATTAGCTTATTGATTTTATGGGCCTCTCTTAAAGTGATGTTACCCACCAAGCACCCCGCAGTGTATAAAATCGCACTGACCATCACAGAGTAATACAAGATGTCATGGATGTCACTTCTCACATTAAAGGAATGCAGTCTCCTAAGGACAAATAGTCTGCTCTGCCCTTTCTTATATAGTTCTTCTGTGTTCCAAGAACAGTCCATCCTGTCATTAATGTGGACCCCAAAATACTTGTAGGATTGGACCACCTCTACATCCACTCTTTTGAATAGTGACCGCACATAGAGGCTCTTTGGTGTTCTGAAAATCAGTAACCAGACAATTTTCCAACAGATGCTTTAGCTAATAATCCAGAACTTTGAAAACAACATTCCCCAAAGATAAATTAGTAGGATTTTTGTCATTTCACCTTTCTCAGTGCAAAATATAATTAAATGATTCATGTAATATTATCAAATCTAGGTGTGTAAAGAGTAAGGCAGAAATCCATATCATTGTCTTAAAAATTGTCATGTGTCTGTTCAGACATGTGATTATTGAGAGTGTCTAATGATTTATCACAGGGGGAAAACTGGGGGAAGATTAAGGGTGTGACACAGGAACAAACCAGTCTTTTGTTTTCCGCTTCTAGAATCCAGGAACATCTGCCGTAAGACCTCTGATGTTGCATCTGGAAGAACAACCAAGGCTCTGCCATATAAGCATGAACATGATCAGAAGTGGGCATTCAGTTTGAATCTGGCTACCAAAGGACAGACAATAAGGCAGCTACCCTGAACCAGACAAACTTTGCCTATTTTGTTTGTTTTTGTATCTGGGGCTTCGGTACTGAATTTTCTTTACATTTCTTTTTGAAAATTAAATGAAGCATCCTCAGGGATCCCAACTCTTCATCTTTTTTTGACTATTTTGCTCACAATATGCAAAAGAAATCATGACGTGGACTCGGGAATACTTCAGTAAACCTTTGTTAGTCAACACCATTCACTGCTGCATCCATAGATGGAAGTTAAGGCTATGTGATTCATGGCATCATGGCAGCCATGTTATATAAGATGGACATGCAGTTAGTGTCTGAACTTTATAACAATATAAAGGAAAGATTTTTTATTAAAGCAATATAAGAATTCAAGCTTCAAAATTCCTTTGCAGCAGAGAATTTTATTAGTTTCATTTCTCCTTTACTTTAACAGATTAGCTTGACTTGCTGTCTCAGAAAATAATGCAGCTACCATACAACAAACTCTTGGTAGGCACCAAAGACAGACCTGATTAAACCATTCATTACGAATGTTATAAAACTGCACAAACTCCATTCTCTTATAATCAATTTTATTTCCAAATCCATATTGTATGTTGGTACATATTCATTCCACATTTACACATTACTGGAAAATAGTCACTCACAATGCAATCATCATACACATAACATCCCATTCACTGACTCCAGCTAGGGATGTGATGCTACAATTCAATGAAGAAACTCATCCCTTTGATAAATTATTCCTTGTCTTCTGGCCATTATTTAGAAAAATCAGTAAAAATTAATTACTTTACTACCCTTCTCTTAGTACTGATGAGTATGGTACCCTAAGAACTACTGTATGCATTAAAGTCTCCACACAATAAAACCTTAATTGAATAATCTCATTTGTTTCCCTAACTCTTCCATCAATTTTGACATGGATAATAGAGAAAAGCCTAGCAAAATGACACCTTTTATTGGCTAACTAAAAAGATTACAATATGCTAGTTAACCAATAAAAGGTGTCATTTTGCTTGGCTTTTCTCTACATTCATAATGGCTAACACGGTACAACACCCTAGTACTACAGACATGGATAATAAAAGTTTACAGTAATTCCACTCCTCCAAATTTCTAATTAAATACATTCATATTCCACAGGAGTTAATAAAACTCAAAATGACAAGCCTTACCTGTACAGATATTATAATTACTGATTTTTTTCACACATTACCACTTTGCAGCCAGGGATCTAAAAAGGTAAATGAACACATAGTCAAGTTTCCAGTATACAAATAAAATGTGGCCAGCTGTTCAAACTTAAAAAAAGTTTGCTTTAAGTTCCTGTCCATTCGCCAATGTCCTTGTAGAATTCTTCTACCCTCATACTGTAGTCCTTCCCTACAAAGCACTTAATACACTTGTGCTACAATAATTAATAAATATCTGATTGCAGCATCAACTACACTCTTCAGTCAATACAATTTAATTGCCCCAATTACCACTGCACACAAAAAAGCAAGATAATCTGTCTTCCTGACAAACAATATACATATCTCTTGATGCTTCACCAGATTATTTAAGTTGACCACCTCTGTCCAAACTCTGTGTTCATTTATGTATCTCCACAGACACACCACCCTTTCTGCTGCCTTTCATAAGTGACATCACAACACTTTGTACTTAGTTAAAAGAAAGCATTGATACCACTATATTGATATTCATATACTTACCCTCCATAATAAAAGGACATGTGTTTGTGTGACTGTGTATCTGCATGTTCACCTGGTTGCTATATCTGTTATCCAACAGATGGTGCATCACAAACATTAAAACTGCTTTCACAAATCCCATACCAAATGGCATATAACAGATCTGTTTGGATTGACTGCGGTGGGTTGGCACCCTGCCCGGGATTGGTTCCTGCCTTGTGCCCTGTGTTGGCTGGGATTGGCTCCAGCAGACCCCCGTAACCCTGTGTTCGGATTCAGCGGGCTGGAAAATGGATGGATGGATGGATGTTTGGATTGAAAAATGCAACGCATTTCATTACTACAAATGTTTGTGTGGCACCATCCATTGTAATGTATTTTATTACTACATGCATTATGAATAACATTCCATTAGATAGTGCAGGGAAAATGTTAACACTGAAGTTTATGTTAATTACTTAGAGTTCAGCCCATCTTAGATGGGCAGCACAGCTAGTTGAAAAGTAAGGAAGACAGAAGATTCGAGGTAAGGTACTTCTTCTCTCTAATTTTGGTGCCAGAGAATGGTACGTTGGTTGACACATGCAAGTTTAATTTCACTGTAGTGTGCTCACATGACTATACTAACTTTACAAACCTGTAATTTGTGATTTCAAAATTGCACAATGTGAAACTGACTAGAAACAATATTTTGGAGGTTTTAATGTTTTTTGAGAGTCTTGATCACACTTCCATATTTAAATGTGCTCTTTTCTTCAGTTGAGTAATGCATGTAATCTGTTGCACACCACTTACAGTAAATTAGTTCTGTTTATGCCTGCTCAATCACTTCTGTACAAAAGAATGCAGTGTATTTTCCAAAATGTGACGTAATTAATATTTTCAACCATTCTGCATATTACTGTGTTTTCTCCACTGGAAAACATCATTACATGGGAATCTGCCACCCACCCTGTCATTACTCAGCAACCCTTTCCTGTGTTTTGATTATTGCAGAGGAGGATGAAGATATGAACTCTTCAAGGGCTGTGGAATTTTAACTTTCTTTTGTATCCTCAAAGTATGTTTAGGATTGAAGTTAATAATAATAATAATAATAATTCATTACATTTATGTAGCACTTTTCTCAGTACTCAAAGTGCTATCCACACAGGGAGGAACCGGGAAGCAAACCCACAATCTTCCACAGTCTAATTGTCATCATAATTGGAAAAGTGGGCATTGTACTATCAGAACATATCTCTCAGTACAACAAAATGTCTACACTTGACAGAAAATTAGTCAATTGATTTTTTTTTCACAATAGATATTTATTTAAATATTAAAATGATAGAGAAATGCATGTGCAATTAATGCACGGAAATGGTCCTACACAGGACTAAAACAACTTACTTCTTATGAGACACATTTTGCAGGAATTTGTTTTGCAATTTTTTTTTGGCAAAGAGAAATACTGAGTTTTGCTGCAAATACAAAAAATAATTTCCTTCATTACTATTTACAGTATAATGCTCCAAATCACACAAAATATTTTTGATGATAGGCAACCCAGATAGGCAGTACTATATGCTGCTCCACAGTCACAACACCTAATCAAACATCTCTCTTCACTTTCCAAATAGTCATCATAACCTATATTTTGAATATCTCAATTTGCCTTCAAAGTATGTAAACAACTTTCTTTAACATATCTTAATTTAGGTGATTCATATTCTCAATCCAAGAAAATATACACTCTAAAGATGCATTTTTAGTAATATATCATCTAAAAAGGTTTTTTAAGGCCAAATCCTTCAAGTTAATGTTAATGGTAAATGTACTTTAGTTTTTCCTTAGTTTGAACTTCAATATAGTGTATCTTTAACACAGATAATGGAAGCTTCTGATTTATCCCATGTAAGTTGAAGGTAATGGAATATTCTTATTGTTAGCTTTGTGTGACAACAGAATAACCCTTAGATTGAAGTGAAACAGCTAGAAAGAAACATACAATTTCTGACCGTTATGTACATTATGTATGTTATGTACGTAGGTCAAACATAGGTCCTAGTGTATGTGATAACAGACAGAAACCTTAAGAAATTTAACCTAGATTCTTGCCATAAACAAGAAGTTTCCCTATTTCCCTTTTTTGTTTGTATATTATTAATCTTTTTTACTTATTTTTTGTGTGAACTGAATGTTTGAAATTCACTATATTCTTCAAAATGATGACACTTGGACTGTGGAGTTTTTTTTCATACAACATGTCATACCGCTGCTGGAATGTCTTTCTGGAAGCTGCATTTGAACTATTTCGAAACCCTAGACAAACACAGTTACAGGTGTCAAAACAGAAAAGCTCTCAAACTTTTCAATATATGTTTGAAATCTTTCAGCTAGCAACCAGACCTCCCTTTAGATTTTCTTTAATATGCTCAACTGAAATTTTCCAACCAATTCCTAAACTAGCCCTTAGAACTATAGATTATTCTAACAAGAGCAACACAAGTAACTTTGCCTTTATCAAAATTTTCATTTGTAAAATTGTATATTTGCTTGTCAACACATTTATTTAATTCTCTGCCAATAGTAATGCAAACTTCTGAAACTACATTCTTAATTTCTTTCTGAACTGGAGATAATTGTTTCACAACCTTATGTATAATGATAATTATTACTCATAATGCCAATTATCACCTTTAACATTGAGCCTATTTTCATCTCCAATGCAAATAATCTTAACTGGTGTGATGGACAGCCGGCGTTTCAGTCTGGCCGGGACATCCCTCAACAGAAGAAACCAGCCTTTTTAGGACACTACATCCCCCGGGACGCTAGATGGCAGCTCCCCTTGACGGAAATGGTTCCCCGGATTCCTGCAGGGCAGCATGGGACATGGAGTCCGGTTCTTCAGCCCTGTTGGGTGCCGTGGGTGCCGCCAAGGGGAGCACACCAAAAATCCGTGGACTATTATGGTGACGTTAACCCAGAAGTACTTAGGAGTCACAAGGACGGAAACCTGCAGTACTTCCAGGACACCTGAAGAAGGAGTTTGACCCAGAGACGGAATACTTCCGGGTCAGAGACTTTAAAAGGACTATGGAAAACCCCAGCAGATTGAGCCGGAGTTGGGAGGAAGTGCGACAGAGCTGCTGGGAGTTGGAGGATTGGTTTTGTATTTATTGTTATTGATTATTGATTAAAGAATTGTGGAGTGTACGGTACTTTGTGCACTTTATTTGAAGAATATTAATAAAGAATTCTTCTTGGTGCTTTTAACGTGTGTCCTGGATGTCTGTCTGGTGGGTTCAACGGGGCAACTGGATAATGATCTTCATCCAAGCCAGAACTCCTACAACTCTCATTCCTCTTGCTGGCTCCCAAATTCCAATGCATCTCCTCACTTAACTCTCCACCTGAACATCCTGCACACTTTCACAGCACAGCCGGTCAGAACCATCACTTCTCCAAGTACACTACTGTTGTGCGGTACAAAATCTGTAAATTTTGTTCTGTATTTTCACTATATTTTGCTCAAGACAACAACAGATGAACTAAACATCAAAGCATATCCTCTTCCCAATTGTACCTCACTTTTAAAACAGCTGTTCCAACAAAGAAACGAAGACATGCTGGTGACCAAGGCTATCGATTAATTTATAATCTGGGTTTCTGGGACAACAAGTTGCTAAATTGGTTTACAGCCTGGGAAAGGAATACATACCAGTAGTCCTAAGCAACATCAAAAGTTTCATTGTTTAGGAAAAAAAGACATACTCAAGATTAAAGAATCTGAGCAAAATTTATCCATCATATTGACAGCCAGCCAATCAGGTGTATGTAACAATCATGTGTTGTGAAATCCCCGGCATGAAATTTTATAATAAATATGCCTCGTCTGAAGAGCAACATTAGGGATGAAGACATCAGGTGAAGCGAACAGAGCAACGTCAGAAGAGGGCACCGGCAATGTGCGGCTGTTTCCATCTGATTGTCAGAAATGCATCTAATGAACAACTACGAATGATAGATCAGAAGCTTCCTAGAACATTCATCCTTATCATCTTTACTTTTTCGTAAGCTTTTTCTAAAGATTATACAGTATATATCCAGACTTTATATCCACATTTTTTTTATGCTTTTCTCTACTGATATTATTATTATTATCCATGTAATAAATATCACGCTGCTTTTAATTTTCTATACTTTGTCTTCATATTTAGAGTGATTGAAGTAATAAGGTAAATTTCTTTGAGCACCTGGAACAGTGAGAATGTGCCATATGATCCAAGCTGCAAGGTTTATCAAGCTGTGGATGAAGAGCTCTGTCCAATAATGAACAGTGTGTTAAAGTAAAACATTCACTGGTTGATAAATGGCTTATAGCCAGTGATGTTGAGTCTTTGTATGTTTTAATATATTCTTGGAGAGCAAAGGTAATGTTTAGGTCTGAAATATATGTAAGACATCGCACATTGTGCATCAAGTCTATGATAAGTAAGTCTCTTGGACTATTAGGGAAAGCGGACTGTGCATGTTCTATTCATTTGTGCACAGTATTTGTGTGGATTAAAGTGCTAGGGAATAACATGCATGGATATACGTCTTTCATACGGTACTTTTGTGGTTAGGGTCTGTGTATATGTTTCTAACTATGCATGTGATAATCTTAAGGTGCAACAGCAGACCGACCCGGTAACGAACATGATGAGTACACTTACCCCTAGGTAAAGGGTAAGTATAGGGAAATATCACAATAATACAACTACTTTAAGCACACAGCCATATTAAATTATATGGTTACCCTGATATCACACAACACTTAACACACACATCACGTGCCCACCATCATAGTGAGCAGATGAATGAAATGTCAATGACCAAGAAAATCACAAAAGCAAATTGGTGGAGCCAACAGAAACAAAAATACAAAAAGGTGTCACCCATGACAAAATAATATTAAAAAATGATGCAGATTATGATGTTACCAGCACAACAGCACAGTTATAAACAGAAATTAAGAAAACTGAAAAGTGATTGTGTTCCTGAGGACCTGATTCAATTAAATTTGACTGTGGTATGATAGTTGGTGCCAGACGTGGTGTTTCTAACATCTCAAAAACTTCTGGCCTCCTGGGATTTTTACATACTGCAGTTTCTAGTGTTTAAAATAATAGTGTGATAAATAAAAAAAATATTCGGTGAGTGGTAATTCTGTGATCAAAAACACCTTTTTAATTAGAGAGATCAAATTAGAATGACTAGACTCATTCAAGCTAACAGAAAGGCCACAACCACATTTCATTATGTTACTGACATTATGTGTTTTGCAATACACTAAAGTCAGAAAATAGCCCTTATACTATGCCATTTGCAAACAATTGAGTCTACTTCACTGGTTGTAGCAAGATGAAAGCAAAGTGATAGTCTATCTTGGAGGGGAGCTATACAATCCATCAGACTTTGAATCTTATGGACTACAGCAGCAAGCTCCATTCCTGTCAACTATTAACAGCAAGATACCTACATCAGGTACAACATCACCAAAACTGAAAAATTGAAAATGGGAAAAAAAAATCAAACTGGTTTACTGAATCTCAGTTTCTGCTATCAATTAGAATTTGTCATAAACAGCATGAATCTATACATCCATCCTGCTTGTGTTAACAGTTCAGGCTGGTGGTAGAAGTGTAATGATGTGGGGACTGCTTCCTTGAAACACATTACATCTCTTAATAATAATTGAATTTCATTCAAATAACACAGCACACTAAGCTTTGCTGCTGACCACATGCATCCCTTTTTTTCTGAAGTCTATCCTTTCTTCAGGCAAATGCTTACTGAATTATAGTGTGCCATGTAAATAGCACAGATCATCACAAGCTGGTGCCATGAAAATGACTCTAGTTCTAGACACAATACTGCATCTTTAGAATGAGGTACGATGGGAAGTTTGCAGTCTGGACATCTGGCCAAAAACATCGGGGACTACATGATGCTATCAAATCAGTATTTGCTAATAGCTAATATACCTCAGTAATGTTTAAGCATTTTGTGGAATCCATGGGTCAAAGTATTCAAGCTGTTATGGAGGAAAATAGTGGAGGTCTTACTTAGTACTATACAGGTATATCTAATAAAGTGGTCACTGAATGTATACCATATGCTGTTTATAAATGTACAGTGCATCCGGAAAGTATTCAATTGTTTTATTTTTAATAAATTTGCAAAAATCTCAAGTAAACTTTTTTCACGTTGTCATTATGGGGTGTTGTGTGTAGAATTCTGAGGAAAAAAATGAATTTAATCCTTTTTGGAATAAGGCTGTAACTTAACAAAATCTGGATAAAGTGATGCACTGTGATTACTTTCTGGATGCACTGTATTTAGCTTTCTAAGATAAAGGGAAGGTACTGAGCCTGAATGCTAGGAAATGGGCTCACCAGACTTTATGCAGACTTTACAAACTGAGACTACCCCAGTCCCTCCCTCCAACCTTAAGAGGCTCTTGGGAACTGTACGGTGGTACCATAAATTCATACGCTACTTGGCCAACATTGCTGCCTCTTTGAACCAAATGAGGAAGACGTACACTCCATGGGAATGGTCTGCAGATTGTCAGGATGCAGCTGACCAGCTCGAGGCAATTCTACTATCTCCTCCAACCCTGCCCAACCAGACTCTCAGCTCACCTCCCAGGTACTGACCAATGCCAGCAAAGTAGGGCTTGGTGTTGTACTTACTGAAAGGAAAGATGAGGAAGAATATGTAATCATGTATGCCTCTCGAGCCTGACATGTTGCCGAAAGCAACTACTTCATGTGAGAAACTCTTTAATTCTGAAACAGGGAAACTTGTATAGGCTGGATTCACTAAGAGAAACTGTTTTCAGATTTTTCTTCTCATAGCCAATACATGCTTAGACAAATTAGTATGTGGCACTCTGGAAAAATGCAATACTGAATGACTCACAAAATTATACAGTAAAAGCCACGTTCTGGACAATTTGACTCTGGCCTAATGTTATGGTCATGTACTACTGTAGGACTTAACTAATGTCCTATTAGATAGATTCTGTTTAGCAAGTGGCAGAGAACAATAAGGTCTTTCTTTACAGGGAAAGCCAAGAGAAGTCATTGCCTAAAGCAAGGGTCAGTTTACAGAGAATCATTAGATCATTTGCCAAAACTTTCAGGCGAAAAAAATCAAAGTTGAAGTTTCAACAATACACAAGTGTAATCAGAATCTTTTCCTAAGCATTTTTTAGTATTTTCTTTGAATTGTTTGAGCACTCTGTTATTGCAGAAGTTTTTCCTTTGTGGGGTCTAACCTCAAAAGCTTACTTGAAGTGATTGACCATTTTACATAAAATGGTCATCATGAAATCATTGCTCAGAATTCAGAGTGCCCGGATTGTCATCCTTTTGTCTTAAGTCTTGAAAACGAAGAGCACTAGAAAGATTTTAATCAGGAAATCAGAACAATTGAGATAACCAAAACAAAAAAGATAGCTAAGAATCTAAATCAAAAGAACATTTGGCAAGTTCAGAGAAAAAAAATCGATCAAGCATGAAATTCACTTGAAAGACAAATCCAAATACTTGGACGCTAACATTTCTACGCTGCTGTCTTATATAAGGGATTCACCATGCTGTAACAGATCATGTGACTTTCACGTCTTTGATACGATTTCACATAATGGCTGTGTTCTGGTTTCAAAATTAAAACATAAAATTAATAAGATTATAAAAATGGAAACAATAATATAGAAACAGGGCAAAAATATTTTTGTGAATCAAATTAGTTTTCTTTACTACATTAATTAACCAAGTGTCCACCATGTAGGACTTTTGTTTTGTTTTTCTTCTAAATTTGTTTGTGTTGCTGAATTCAGAGTAAGTTAGAGAAGATGTACTTACTGCCAAGGAATCATTTCACCACTGCCTTACCAGAGAGCTGCACTAACACCCAAACTGGAAGATCTAATCCACTAGAATAGGAAACCTTGTTTTGCCCAAAGCTTACTTCTCTCAGCAATTTATCAGTAAAACCTTTTGAAAACCGGTCACCTTCTTTGCCCCGTAAGGAATTTGAAGTAATTTTCTTTAGTTTGCATATATGGTAAGTGTCCAGGACTGTGTTTATTGTGATAGTAGTGTTGGTGTCAATTGTTTGTAGGTGCATTTGCATATAATTGGCTAAGTATCTATTGCAAAAACCATATATGTCTGTCTGTCTATCTGTCTGTCTGCATGAAACAACTCAGACCCTCGTGGACAGATTTTGTTAAAATGCAGAACATTTATTCCTGAAGGAAATGTGTTGAGACAGTTTAGCTTTCATACAGAAATCTTGCTCTGTACAAAGTTTTGAAATTTCAAAATCTCCTATTGAAAAGCACTGCCAAGTTTGCAAACTCGTCTGTCTTAAAATGAAGAACCATTCTGTGCAACTTCAGCTACAAATTAGTTTACTGCTTCAATTTCACTTTGTGAGTGGTTGCTTGAACTTGTATATTTTGTTTATTTCAGACGCCAGGGAGAGTGCCCATGCAAAAGCAGCCTCACAAAGCAACACCTTTCTCTTTCAGCTTTAGGCAATTTAACTGCAGAAGTACAAAAAAAGTAAATTCTCATAAAATGAATGGAAGATAAAAGCAATTATGTACGACTGACGACTGAATTAACTGATTTAACTATGTAACTAATATATGTAACTATGTAACTATAACTAATTAACTATGTCAAATTAGATGACTTTTCCAGTGATTTTCAGTCATAGCCTTCATTAACATAACCTTAGCCATTCAGAGTTATTCCAGAAATCTGTACATTATTATTGTAAAGAATTAATGTTATCAACTTGCAGCCAAGTGGTGTTTAAATTAATTAATTACACAGGAAGGTGTAGTTGTCCTAACTGATATAAACTTATGATGGGTTTAGCAATGAAACTGCAGATGATCTGTGAGCCGAAAATTTGAGCTGTTGGGCATGCAGCAAGGAGCATTCTGGCCTCTAATAACAGTGGCAGTATTACAGTTTGCACCATGCTGATTACTTAGCGGTATAACATACAACATAATATATCCATACCCAAAGAGCTGCTTTTGCTTTCATGTATCTTCAGACTGGAATTAAAATCTTTAAGATAATTGACATCTTTCATATTCCCATTAAGCAAAAAATCTATTCCTTTCCAAGTCCTTTCCTTTCCTTTCCAATAATTAAAATTATATAATTTTAATTAATTACTATGTTTTCACAAATATTACTAGCTAGATAGGAAACTTATTCCAGTTGCTTTTCGCCTTCCATAGGGTAATATTGATAGTAATTTTAAACTAGTATCAGTCATTTTGTATTAATAGTTATGTTTCAATTGCTAATTATTGGGTAATACTCTATTTCCAAAATGTTATGTTTAAGAAAACTGAACAACAATTAGTCACAGACCCTCCACCACTAATACACATCAACTGATACCATTTTCACGCCACGTGAATCAAACTCTGCTGTGTATGAAAATACTGATCCACCACAACCCTATTTGTGATCCGTTTTTTAACTCCATTATAAAGTACTGTTAACTATAACATATTTAATGCAGTCTACTAACATATGTAAATGCATTGTATTATTTTTAGTACAAGTCATTATTAGAAAAATGTGATAACTGTCTCTTGGATGAGGTAAGCAAAGAATGTGAAATGCTCCAACTTTCATATCAGATGCTGAACACACCTGAATGTTACGCTGTGTGTTTTTTGATCTGAGGAAGAAGGAGAAACTTGTCTGATGTCAATTTATGATCCAAAAAAATCACATTCTGATCTATCAGTATGATTCTTTAGGATATATAAATCTAAAGTAAATTCCTTATTCCTGTAAAGAAAAAAAATACAAGATATCTCACTTCTACTGCCATATCTCTTACTTGCTAAAAAGAACAATGATTTTTAGGTCCCTGTCTCAATTTGATGCTGTTTAATGGGCTTCCTGCAGCAATTTCTGTTTGGGATAGTAAGCCAGCATTAGAACATACAAGATGTGCAAATCCTCTTTTGTGCTTTACTTTCTATCATCAGAGAACCACTGAGAATGGCACATGAGGGAGAGAGTTATCAACTTTAGGAAAGCTACATGGTGTGTGTCTCCTCTGCTGAACAAATTGTGCAAGTGGACAAGGCATGCAAAGCTGTATAGAAAAACAAAGAATGGCAGTGGGGTTTTTCAATTCTGCACAATGTTGTAATTTATGTTCCCCCATTTTGCATCTTTGGCTTGTGTTTTATTAATCCAAGACACCACTTTTTATATACCTAGCCTCATTAGCATTAGTCTACGCATAGAAGGTTGACCCAAGGGCTTCCAGTACCAAATCTAGGATTGGAATATTATTGGTCATGCTGAAGAAGTATGAAGAAGTGTAGAATAGGATGACTGGTGTCTGTGATAATATGGAGAACTTTGGTCTGATATTGTATCTTGTAAATGTCTGGGATAGATAACAGGATGAATAAAATGATTTTCTGGGCCATGATGGTGATGAGTTCAAAGGCACTAAGAATATGGACAGATGTATGGCAACACATATTTTGCATTACTTAAAGATACTCTCAGTGGTACAATACTTAGCAATGGTTTCAGTGCTCACATTGCATGTCTCTTGTTCTTGCTGTGAAAGAAAGTGTAAGCATTCTTTTGTCCAGACTCATGTAAAGTTACAGTCCTAAAAAATATGATCTTCCAATGATTCACATTTATTACCAGTTCCAAGCTGCTGTACCATCACTAATGGCAGAAGAAGGATAAACATCTTGAAGCCAATGAAAATATCTTTGGTCTAATTTACATTGTGAGCATGGTTCTATTCACTTAAGGCATAGAATCAATTCTGGGATTGGGATCCTCCATTTTTCACTCCAGTGACACCAGGCTAAATGTCCTTATTGTGGCTTCTTGTGTCCCTGCACACTAAGATACAAGTTGAGCTTAAAGGTTTAGGTCTTCAAAACAACCCCCACCTGTCTCATTTGTTAAGACAGTCCCATATGTCCTCTTCTGGACAGTGTGCTCTCCTGTGGTCAGCCCATCTCACTAACTTCACTTTCCCTCACTGTCCTACCCACACTTCTTCTCACTCTCTTATGATTATGACTCTTTCCAAATCCCTTCTGTGGCACATAGAACACATACTTGGTGTTATCCCCCTTGTATTAACTGCCTTTCCACACGATCCCTTCTGCTATCAGCATGACTCCTGCTGTTACTGTACTGATTACAATACAGTACTGGATTTAATTGAACTATTTAAGATTAAGCAGAAATCACCCTGAATGAGCAGTTTTTAATTACTTGTACTTTAATTTTCTATTAAGAGACACCAGTATATGTTTCAAGATCCGACATGGTCTTTCTATTGGTGTTATTGAAAATGGTCTGTGTTGTAACCTGTGCTGTAACTTCTCACAGAGCATATATTCTACAGTATTTAAGTTTGTCCAGCCATACATTATCAAACCTGTTGAAGCCCATTTGGGCTCAAACATGCCAGAGCTAATCCCTACAGCATTTGTCACAGGGTAGGAATCATTCAAGGAAGAGGAGCTGATGCTCAAAAAACTAACACATGCATTTAATACTACTAGAATGGATTATTCTTCAAAGAGTGCTTATAAAAGATAGAAATGATGTACCAATTTTGTTATCTTTATATTGGCTTCTCATTAAACATCATATTAATTATACGTTATTGTTGCTCACTCCTGAAGAACTGAATGGTTTCAGACCTAAATATTTGTGGGACCAAAACTTGCAATCCCTCTCACCTACTCCAGCCTTAAGGAATATGATGCAGTTCCTAGAATGAGAAAAGTCACAGCTGGCATTAAAATATTTTCTTTTAAAGCAACCAGATCTAGAATAAAAGCATGTTTGTATAGTAAGGACAATAAAAATTCAAAGTCCTTCATGAAATCTTCATTTTAACTTTGTTCATTTTTGTGCTAGCCCCAGGGGTTTTGGTTTCTTTTAACTACAGTGTAAAGAAATCTGACATCTTAGACCGTCTTATTGATGGTTAAGGCCTTTAAATTTCTAAAACTGCTTTGTGACAATACCTATTGTAAAATATAATATATAAGTGAAATCTGATTGGCTGATTGACTGGAAGAGGTGCCAGCCCATTTCAGTGCACACTCATGCACAAACACACACATTTACTCACATATAGCAAGTTTAGAGTGACCAGTCAACCCAACACACAAATGTTAGCAGACACAGACATAATGTAAGTACACCATGCAGGCAGAGCTGTTGTCAGGATTCAAAACCAAGAAGACTTTGACACAGTAGTGCTTGCATTTACTTCAAAGCAGGGCGGCATGCTGACAAGATACAACTTTAGTCTCATCTACATTTTGGTATGTTTGTATCACTTGTACACTCTTTGAATATCCCACGAAATTGGGTATATCAGTGTACTTTAAAACAGAAAGATCTGAACACTCTGTACAAAATCAACTTCAAAAAAGTAACTGATTTTAAAGTTAAATGTAGTAGCAAGTCCATTATATTGCTAAGCCAACTCATAAACTTATTACCATGAGACAGAGCATATGCTGTATTTAAATTCAATCCACAACTAAAATGCAAACACTACATACACATGGAAACACCAAAGTGCCCATTTGTATGCTTTGTGACAAAGTAAAAAAAATGGCTCTATCAGATGATATGATGGTATATAGGCTACAATATCTGAAATTTAGTTTTCATGTTTTTTAATGTGAAAGGCACACTGCCCTAGGATCAACCATAGCAGATATGAAACAGAGCCTGTGTGGGTGATTCTGTTCATACACATTGTGATCACAAGGGGGCTCCAGAGAGCCCCAAACCATAGACACAGTAATACAGCACAAACTATACAAATAAAATATAGGATTTTTATTCTATCAAAGCATGTTCCACAATCACCTCTCCAATAATAAGCCACAATAATACAATAAAGCACAATAAACCAACAATTCTGACTCCTTCTCCACCTCTGCTGAGTTTTTCCTGCTGCTTCATGACTTTGATTCATCCATGTGTGGCAGCGGGCTTCCTTTTATGCTGGGAATGCTTCTGGTGCCATTCGGTATCCCCTATGAAGCACTTCCTGGCCATAGACAAAGTAGGGTGGTCCTCTCCCAATAGCGCCTTCTACCGGTCCCAAGGGACACCTAAAGGGCTGCACTTCCAGTCTCCATTTCTCTAGCAACCCTACAGGTGTCCAGACTAGGTTCTCATACAAGGATCACTGCCAACCTACAGCATTGGGGATGGAACCACTCCCAAGTTCCGGCTTCCACTGGTCCATCCATTATTTTATACAGATGGGCACAGAGTTATCTTTCTGGTCAGCCAGCCAATCCATCCATCTTTCCTCTCGGGAAATCCCATCCAGGTAATAGCCAATTCTCCTCCCTGGCAGTGATCCCTATTCTCCTCCTACAACATTCACTCAAATGTCTCCTTTTCCATTCCGATATGATATAGATGTGAATATGATAGAGATTAAATAAGGTAATTTAACCAAATAAAAATATTTTGACAAATCAAACTATTTAGTCCATCAGTCAGTCATTGTCCAACCCGCTAAATCCTAACACAGGGTCACGGGGGTCTGCTGGAGCCAATCCCAGCCAACACAGGGCACAAGGCAGGAACAAATCCCGGGCAGTGCGCCAGCCCACCGCAGGGCACACACACCCACACACTAAGCACACACTAGGGACAATTTAGGATCACCAATGCACCTAACCGGCATGTCTTTGGGCTATGGGAGGAAACCGGAGCAAACTATTTAACTTCAATCAATTCATCAAACCTAATGTGAATAATATGTCCAAGAAATGTTAAATCGATATTTTCAGGTTCCTAAGGTCCATCCATCCATCCATTTTCCAACCCGCTGAATCCGAACACAGGGTCACGGGGGTCTGCTGGAGCCAATCCCAGCCAACACAGGGCACAAGGCAGGAACCAATCCCGGGCAGGGTGCCAACCCACCGCAGGACACACACAAACACACCCACACACCAAGCACACACTAGGGCCAATGTAGAATCGCCAATCCACCTAACCTGCATGTCTATGGACTGTGGGAGGAAACCGGAGCGCCCAGAGGAAACCCACGCAGACACGGGGAGAACATGCAAACTCCACGCAGGGAGGACCTGGGAAGCGAACCCGGGTCCCCAGGTCTCCCAACTGCGAGGCAGCAGCGCTACCCATTGCGCCACCGTGCCACCCCGGTTCCTAAGGTGCTACTTTAAAATACAGTGATAGCCATGTTTCATGTTTTATATATCAACATTCCTCCATGTATTTCTAATTCTAATCTATCCCCTGTAAATCCCTTATGCACATACATCTTAACACGTATACATTAATGCTAATACTGCTTAACTTTACACAGAGTCAGAGTTCACTCTACTTACAACTGTTTGGAACTCTCTTTATCCAGATGTAGAGAAAAGTCTGTTAACTCTCTAATATTCAAGAAAGCACAAAAACAAAGCAAAACAAAAAAAAAAAACAACTAAAAATGTTCATTTTCCTGGTTAATAACTTTATTGATCCACCTGTTCAGATTTTAATCTTTGTATATCATAAAGGGATAATATTGGTGAGGTGTTGTCACACATTTTCAGTGGGATCAGAGTGAATACACTGAGTAGAATATTAGTTTTAATCCACCTCAATGTTGCAATGGTAATATCTTGTTGAATCATAAACTTCATCTACAGTTTTAATTTTCAGGCAGGGACACACACTTTCCTCACTGCATTGTGTTGTATCCATCTTTCTGTCAGTTCTGCTACAATTGCTACACTATGCCATTAAAAAATCATTTACATTTATTCACTTAGCAGATGCTTTTATCCAAAGTGATTTACAAAAGACATCAACATAATCAAGCAAACATCAGTCTGGGGGACTGTTTTGAAACAAGTGTTACAAGACTAGGTTACCAAATTGACCACACAAGTGAAGAGCTCTAAACCAAACAGCACAAGACTAGTTACTTTTCTTAGCTCCAAAGGGCCTTAGATCAAAACCTTTATCAATTAGACATACTGTATATTCACAGAACAATTTCTTAAACACAGTGAAGGAATCAGCCCTTCCGATGGATGTGGGCAGCTGTTCTACCAGCTTAGAGTGTGGATTGATATTTGATACCATGCAGAGATGGTATCACCAGATGACAATTATTAGCAGACATGAATGTGTGAGAAGGAGCTGTGGACCTCATGGGTGTCTCTGTATACATAAGGTTTGATTCACTGACTACTCTGTAGGAAAGCAACAAGGATTTGGACTTAATGCATGCCGCAGATACAGCCAATGGAGTGACATACACCAATCTCGACTGGTTGACTGCAAGCCATGCTGCTAAATCATCTGCAGTGGCTTGATAGTGCATTCAGGCACTTCTGCCTGTAAGGAGTTACAGCAGTGCAGATGTGACAAAAACAATGTCTGAACCAGATGTTGTGCTGCATATTCCATCAGGTACAGCATGACATTGTGGGTGTTAGAAAGAGTGAATCTGCATGATGGACAGACAGTTGCAATGTGGTCAGTGAAGGATAGTTGATCATGGATCATCACTCCAAGATTACATACTCACCTGGTAGGTGTGAGTGATAATAAGCCAAAGTTTACAAAGATAGCGTGTTGAATAGATGGGCTATCTAAGGCAGCAAAGAGCTCTGTTTTTGCCAGGTTGAGTTGGAGATGGTGTTTATTCATCCAAGTTGAGATATCAGTGAGACAAGCTGTGATTCTAGCAGGGAAGGTGCTGTCCTCTGGATGGAACAACAGGTACAACTGAGTATCATCAGCGTAGCATTGATATGTAAATCCATGGGACTAGATGATAAGGCCTAGTGAGGTGGTCCCCTCCATAACATGATGTTACCATCTACATACAGTACATCACAGATGGTATGGTGTTAGCCAGCTCATGTGATCTGAACCATGCATAGCACTTAGATTTTGTGCAAAGTGTTATTATTAAATGTCTGTTTGTATCATCTAGAGTATCTGCAGTAACCTTTTTGTGATTTTTAGCAAATACTTTGTAGGCCAGAAAAATATTTCTTCAGCCAATAATTCTTTGCCAGTTTTCTATTTAGGCAATGTAATAAGGTTTAAATCAGTAGAAATTGATGCAAATTTAACAATGCAGCAGAATTAATATGCTGGCAAAAGAGCTTGTGTATGAGCAACATCCTCTGCCAAAGATCCTCTTTTGTATTAGTAGCGATTTGAAACCAGAAGTCACTTATCTGCTGGCTATCGCTTAGCAACTAAAAAACAGAGAAACCAAAATGTGACATACATATAAAACTCAGAACTAATCTTATCATAATGCTGAGCCATTCCACTGATTTAAAGTAAAATCAAGAAAGTAGAATGTTACAAACAACTTTGACCAGAAGATATGCAGTTAGATAAAATTTGAATAATGTATATATACTAGATTGAAACAACTATCTTACATAATAATAATAGCTTATTGTCATAAGATGTAATTTGAATGGAATTTGCTTTGGTGAAGATGATACAAATAAAACACTGATAAAAGATAAGGACAGGAGTAATAATCCCCCAATAGCCCCCAAACAGACAATTTTACAAAAAGATTTATTCAATTCATATTCAACTCAGTACAGGAGACTCTTAAGGTCAATATATTAACATCATGAATTTCACAACCTGTGGGCAAGTGCAGTTATGAAATCTAATAGTCCTGGTCTTTCACCAGACTTATGGTAGAGAGGTGGCAGCTGGTCAAGAAGTGGCCCTGAAGGATGAGTGAGCCAGTTCTCACAAGTCAAGGTCAGTCTGGCTGAGTACCCAGGAAGGTGAAGTGACCACCTTCCCCGAGTGACACTCAGCTAAATGCCATGGGACAGTGGAGATCCCAGCTGAATGCTCTGGGTGTTGGCGGGAACTGAAACTGGAGATAATGAATGACATCTCTCTGTACTGAGGAGAGTAAAGGTAAAGCAGAGAAGATGTCAGTTTTAGAATGGAAATATTGAGGTTTGTGGTTATTTTAATGGGGAAGATCCTGCCAGTATTTTAACCATGGACTTGAACTGTATTTATTATTTATGCATTAATTGATTACTTATTTTAACCTCCACCAGTGATAGTTTTTATACTGATTATGTGAAATAAAAGCACTAAGTGCCTTTCTATACCTAACTTTGCTTGTTTATATTCTCATTGCCCAGCTCATCCTCGGACATGACTATTGATGACATGTGTTCAAAAGGGAGTATACCACCTACAGCCAACCTGGGTCATCACACAGGAGTATAATTTGCATTTGCTGAATAAGATTAAAAGTTATCGTTTTTGGTCACCTTATTTACAAGCAGCAGTGGATAAATACCTATCAGACTGTGAGGTGTGTGCAAAAAACAATGTCAGTAAAGGAATCACTGCCCCCATAGGGCACATTCCAGTACCTGAAGGACCCTTTAAACATCTATTGATGGACTATGCAGACATGAATGCCACAATTTCTGGAAAAAGGTACCTGCTGGTGATAATTGACAGATTCAGCAGATGGATAGAAGCAATTCCCTCACCTAATCAAAGTGCTAAAACAGTGATCCAATTCTTGACAAGAGAAGTCATACCAAGGTTTGGCATCCCATCAATGATCAGTTCAGACAATGGGTCAGCCTTCATTGAAAAAACAATTAAAAAGGTGTTACAAACATTAAGAATAAAACAGAGACTTGGCTGTGTGTACCACCCCCAATCACAGGGGATGGTGGAGAGAGCAAATGGGATCCTAAAAAATAAAATAGCTAAGATCTGTGCAGACACTGGTCTTAATTGGGTAAATGCTTTGCCAATTGCTTTAATGTTGTATCGTTCGCAGACTAACAGAGTGACGCATCTAACACTGCATGAAATGCTTACTGGTTGACCAATGCCTAAACCTGTTTGGAGGGAACCCCATAAGGGTCCCCCTTTACAGCAACTTGAGCTTGAAATGCAGCGCTATATAAGGCAGCTAACTACTATCCATAAAGTTATATATTCACAGGAAAAGAAAAGACAGCCTGTTCCAGAAGAACCCGAACACCCTATCAGACTTGAGGATGAGGTTTACCTGCCACAGCAGTCCAAGTAAGGGGCAGCACAACCTAGTATCACCTAAATCACTGCACTCAAGTCCCAAGAGCACCGCATGGAGCACAAGGAGAAGACGACTCTGTTTCTAACGGAGGAGGAGGAACCACATCAGGAGACACCTCTAATGCCACACCAGAGGGCACCCCAGATGATGCACAAAGTGGAGGACAAAGCCCAGGGAACCAGCCAGGCAATCGAGATGTCAGTTTTCAGGGTACATCTAACCAAAGAAGAGCCAGTCATGGTGGTCAGTCCGATCCCGAGGGAGATACAGATGACGACGATGGTGGAAGATCGGATGGTGAGCTCTCTGATCCAGATGACGCCAACTGGACGTGTGAAGATCCGCTTGCTGTTGACACTTCTGGTACTGCTGAGCCTAGGGATACTGATACTGGTGAGCATATCAAAGACCAAACGAGCCCAGGAGAAGGTCCATTCGACTTCTTCCCCACAATCGAATATTCAGACATAGCCTGGACCCCACAATAACACTGATTTTCATGTGGAAAGAGGGACACAGGTATTTGGGACAGATAACAATTATCCACTAAGGACTAGAAGAAGTATTAAGATTGAATGGAACAGTAAAAATGACAGTGAGAATTCAGAGTTATGGGAGGAAGCCCAGAACAATGACTGGTACCAATGGGCAATGTACACAGCCAGAGAACTAGCAAAAAAGGAGTGTTGGTTTTGTGCTAAAGCTAGGCCAGCCATAATTGTAGTGCCATTCCCCATCATGCAGGCAGTATATTAAGAGGAATGATGAATATTGTCCATATTGGTGCATATTATTGCAGGGGTCATCACAATTTACTAATGAAGGGCTTAAAATGTTGAATTGTAAGCATTCAGGGATCTGGCCCACCACAAAACAAAAGCCGCCCAGGTATACTAAGGTAACCCCCTCAGAATATGAGTGCTATTCAAGAAAAGGGACAGTGCCAGTTGGGAGGTTTGAAGGTGACTGTTTTAAAACATGGAATCTAGAGCACTCTTCAATAGTAATGAAAGCAGTAGATTTACAGCATAGGCCCTTAGCAGACAGATGGTAGTTGTGTGGCCCAAGACTCAGATTCCTTTACACCCTACCAGCAAATTGGTCAGGAAAATGTGCTATGGTAATGGCAGTACAAGAAGTTGATATAGGATACCTGCAAGAAGAGGGAAGGATTAAAAGAGCAAATACACCTGATCCAAGAGTATATCTAGATGCGATAGGACAGCCTAGGGGGATTCTTGAAGAATACAAGGCGCGAAATGAGATTAAAGCAGGGTTTGAATCAATTTTTATTTGGATAACACAAAATAAGAATCTAGAGTGGATTAACTATTTGTACTATAATCAGCAGAGGTTTATTAACTACACTGACAATGCATTAACTGCCCTTGGCGAACAGGTAGATGCCACTAGTCGGATGACTTGGCAGAATAGACAAACCTTAGACTGGCTCTTGGCAGAAAAAGGAGTAGTATGTCAGAAGTTCGGGGGTGAGTGCTGCACGTTCATTCCAAACAACACAGCCCCTGAAGGTTCCTTTACACAAGCAATGATTACGCTTAAAGCACTTAGACAGGAGGTTTATGAATATGCTGGTAAAGATAAAGATTTCTGGGATGTTTCTGGGCTAGGGTTTTGGAAATCTTTGCTTATTAAGGCAGGGATTATTTTACTGGCTGTTTTGATATTGCTCTACTGTGTCCTGCCCATTGCCCAATCCTACATCACCAAGATTGCTGTAAAACAGATGAACGTACAGATTTGTGAATCACAGCCCACCCCAAGGCTGGACATCGCTTTTCTTTTGGATGATATATTACAAAATGAAGCCCAAAAAAGGAAGCTCCTTGGGTGAAGTGCTAGTAACTGCTCCCCAGGGAGGTGACCCTCTACGGTGCGAAAAGTACCTGGGTTGAAGAAACATGTAATTTCTGTGGAAACATTTTTTCTCCAAAAGAAGAGAACACTTATTATGGACAATTACTTTATTAATCCTTATAAGCCTCATGTATGCATTAATCTCTTGTTACCTTTTATGTATTGTGCCATATTCCCATGTTATTCAATTTTATATGTACTCATGATTGGTTATGCATATTTTTAACCATTAAGATAGGGCCAGGAAGTCTTTTACTCCTCTCTGCTGATTAATGAGGGGAGATGTTTGGCTTCTGTGCCACCAGAGGAGAGGTACAGGTGTTGAAGATTGTGAAGAACTATAAGGGGTCTGTATTAGGCTCCGAAACATCATAAGAGGTGTATGATCTTCATTTTCTCAATTTTCTACTATGTATCCTATATTTGAAATGAGATATTTCTTCACAGCCGAATGATAGGTTTGTAGTTTATAGAAATTCATGTGTGAAACATGCAACTGTTGTGGTTATAGGCATAAGTTTAAGGCACAATATTTTAATTCTAACTGATTCATTATTCTTTTTTTTCCAAGTTTAGTATGCTTACTATAACATTTCATGACATGTAAAAAACTTTTTGTTTTCATTGTCTCTCTTAAGGAATAGTAACTACTAAAAAGTGAGATATTAAAGTTATATCAAAAGATGAAAACCTTATCTTTAATTATAGAACACAAAAATGTTTTCAGGTAATTATTAACTTATTTATATTTAGCTATTCATATTTTGCACAGCTTTGGCATTCACCATTATAATTAGCAATGAGCATCGAATATTAGTTACTGTTTCCAGCCTACAACCTAACTTTAATCTGAACTGCTTTGGGTAAATTTAGTAATATGCCTAGCAGTTCATTGTTTACTGGGATGATTCAAATTCATATTCCGTTAGGCAGAGAGGGAGAAATCTATGGAATGTGCGGTAACTGTCAAGATTTCCATTGCAAACATTATTATTAAATGACAGTAATGAGTTAATTTATATGAAAATTCTCTACATTGTGTGTGTACAAGTTCACCCTTCTCATTAGCAGGTATATGGTAAAGTGGACACAAAAATGGAAAATCATGAACACTCTTTATTTAAAAACATAAGCATACCCAAAGAGAATAAATGCATTAAATCTTGGAAAAAACGCGCCCACCTCGACATACCACCTTGCACTCACGTCTCCGCGTTTACACAGTCTCTTGTTTTAAGGTATGTTTTGCATCGTTTGTCCGCCCGAGGGTCTTGTCTGAATTAACAGGCTTATCCTGCCACCTACTGATTCTTTTCGGAAATGCAACTTTTTGAACATTACTGAGGCAAAGGCGTGGTTTGGCGTCAACGTGGAAAGTAACCGATTGAACTCACAAAAGTTCAACCAAAAAGACGACAGTTAGCAATTTTATTATTAAAAAATTATTATAGTATTAAGCTTTGCGATTAGAAATACTGCACATATAAAGATAATTATCATAAATTGTTGTTATGTTTGTTTCATTTGGGTAAACTATTTATCCAAACTACTTTTTTGTTTTTTAAACCCTTTACTTCTTATCAACATTATAATTATGTATATCAACTTTCCCTGAATATTTGGAGCTGCTATGATAACAAAGCAGATCGTTCTTTTTAAGGAGTCAAACTACTGTAAGAGAAACCCTTTTCTAAGGTGGATGAATTCCCTTTCATGAATAAAATGCCTGTATAGAGACAGATTTTTACATTATAACTGCAAACTGCAATTTAAACTCAAATATCTGTTTTTTTAAGGTTCTACGTTTTACTATGTTTAAGTAATTTTTATAAAATACCTTCTTTATTACCTTTTTTAAACTATCGAGTAATTAGGCTTTCTTTCAGACAACACTCCTTTAAAGCACCCTGGGCTGGAAAGCAGACAAGGGAAATACATAAATAGTACAAAGGCTATGAATGAGAGGGCAAAACACACCCTCCAGGAGGACCACGATCCAAGAAGTTGACTGTTTTGAATAGCGTCTTCAAAATTCTGACCTCCACCCATCGAGGAATTTAAGCACAATTTCAAAAATGTTGAACATTAGCAGCTTCAAAGGATTGAATAAACTCAGCCAAGAACAAAGGAAAAGTAGCCACCACCTGACTGTGAGAAGAATCACTGATAACCCTACCCGCTCATCTATGCTATTTATCCACCCAATGCCCACCATTATTACAATTACAAAGTAGCGGTGTGCCACCTGGTAACATCCTAACCACTTGTAACGAAGATTGCGTTTCCCGTGGAATCGTCTTCTCGACAACCTTTCTGACTTTTGGGCGTTTTAAAGCACAAACGATAACGAAAATTCAATTAGAGAAACAAAGCGTAACTACATTGAAGTAATGACAATGAGAAAGACGGGCCGTTGGTGTAGGCGCCTCATTTTCTGGATAACGATGGAGAAGTTCGGCATTAAGATGAAGCACAATCACTCAAGGGGGCCGGAAGAGCAGGCGTTGATCTTTTAAAGTTTATCTTAACTTCCTATAGTGGCATTTCCTGTGTGATAGATAGATAGATAGATAGATAGATAGATAGATAGATAGATAGATAGATAGATAGATAGATAGATAGATAGATAGATAGATAGATAGATAGATCAGGGCCGGATTAAGAGCTTTGGGGGCCCGTAGCACATTTCAGATTTGGGGGCCCTTTTGGTCTGCATCATCTGAAGATTCTGAACAGTTCAAACCGGACTAAATAATTATTTTACTCTCGATTATAATAAGAATCTTATAATATTTATGTGAATTTTATGTGTTGGGCCCCTAAAGTTTTGTTGTGTAAGAAATTTACAGTTTAAAAACGTAAAGATAATATTTTTAAAGACCAGTTTTTCAATGCTACACTTTTTCATTAAATATTGGGTCCACCATTTGGGGGCCCCCGAAATTGCGGGGCCCGTAGCATATGCTACATGTGCCTATTGGTTAATCCGGCACTGAGATAGATAGATAGATAGATAGATAGATAGATAGATAGATAGATAGATAGATAGATAGATAGATAATATCTATCTATCTATCTATCTATCTATCTATCTATCTATCTATCTATCTATCTATCTATCATGTCTTTGTCAAAATATTTTGCATTTAATGTTTTGTTCTTTACTTTTATGTGTACCCCATTTACTCAACCATCCATTTTCTAACCCTACTGTCCATTTTTTCTAAAACCTACTGAACCGACGGGGAAGGGGGGAGGGCACAGGAAAGACTCACCTACACTGTCATAATCGACTGCTAATTCAATGACAGGCAAACTGAAGCATCTATAGTGCAAAATCTACGTACACACGGGGAAATGTGCATACTCCACACAGGCTTCCTTCCTTACTTGTGTTCTGTCACAGACTGCTTTGAATATGTAAACGCCATATAGTGTATCGAATGATCCTTTTTTATGTGTATTACTGCACTGCCGTGTTTATCATACAAGAGAACTGAACAGGTGCAGTTAAAAGTTACAAAGTCCGGCATTGAACACTGGTGAGTTAAGTGATTTTTCAGTCAGTGATGCAGATAAAATGGCAACCTTGTGATTTAAATTCAAATGGGTGGGGCAAAGCATCGGGCAGACACATCCACACATCCTCACAGTTTACAGTCAGCAATTGAGTTTCAAGGATGTGAAAAGACCTTGGAATACCTGTTGTAAAGCACACTTGAACACAGGGAGAGCATATAAACACTACAGTGGTTACAACAGGATGCTAACCACTGCACAAGCTGGTCATCCGAAAAATGAAAATAGCTATTATCAGTTATTATTCGTGGCTTCATATGTATATGAAGATAACCTCTCATTGTCAAGGTCTGTAGGGTAACACTGCTGCTTCAGAGTAAGAGACTGTGGTTCATGTCCCGGGTTCCCTGTGTGGAGTTTGCATGTTCTCCCTGTGTGCTTGTCTGTTTCCTCCCACAGTGCAAAGGCAAGCAGGATGACTGGACTAGCTTTGATGGATTGGCCCATATGGCTGTGTGCTTGCCCTGTGATTGAATGACGCCCTGACCGGGCGTTTTTCCTGCCTGCGCCTCTTGCTTGCTGGGATATGCTCCAGCTGCACCTCCAGCCTGCCTTGGATAAGCGGTTAGGACTACGTTACAATTGGAAACAATACATCTTTTTCATTGAAAAGTGCAAGCTACACTCGCAACTAGATAGATAGATAGATAGATAGATAGATAGATAGATAGATAGATAGATAGATAGATAGATAGATAGATAGATAGATAGATAGATAGATAGATACTTTATTAATCCCAAGGGGAAATTCACATACTCCAGCAGCACCTCACTGATACAAAAAAACAATATTAAATTAAAGATTGATAGTAATGCAGGTAAAAACTGACAATAACTTTATATAATGTTAACGTTTAACCCCCATCCAATCCCCCCCACCCCCCCACCCCCCCTACCGGGTGGAATTGAATCGTCGCATAGTTTGGGGAAGGAACGATCTCCTAAGTCTGTCAGTGGAGCAGGACAGTGACAGCAGTCTGTCGCTGAAGCTGCTCTTCTGTCTAGAGATGACACTGTTTAGTGGATGCAGTGGATTTTCAATAATTGATAGGAGCCTGCTGAGCGCCCGTCGCTCTGCCACAGATGTCAAACTGTCTAGCTCCATGCCAACAATAGAGCCTGCCTTCCTCACCAGTTTGTCCAGGCGTGAGGCGTCTTTCTTCTTAATGCTGCCTCCCCAGCACACCACCGCATAGAAGAGCGCAATCGCCACAACCGTCTGATAGAACATCTGCAGCATCGTATTGCAGATGTTGAAGGACGCCAGCCTTCTAAGGAAGTATAACCGGCTCTGTCCTTTCTTACACAGAGCATCAGTATTGGCAGTCCAGTCTAATTTATCATCCAACTGCACTCCCAGGTATTTATAGGTCTGCACCTACTAAAATAACTATAGTTACTAAAAAGGAAATATTCTAAAATACTCAGGGGCATGATTAGTCAAATGCTCGCTCTGTCCCTCATATAAATGGCGCTAATCGAAAACAGTTCCCAGTCCACTTCACTCGCCACTCCACCTTCTGTACCCATTCATGCATCTATCCAGAGCCGCTCAATCCATTAGGTGCCATAGGCGGAAGCCTATGGCGCCGTCATCTGAGGGGCGCCATTTATTAAAGTTAAGCGACGCCAACTTCGGACACCGTGGGTGACGGTCGTCTAACTCTGATGATACTGAGTGGGCGCCGTTAACCGCCGAACGCCGTTTATGAAAGTAAAAGTGCGCACGCTTCGTATACTAAGGGTCGATTTCCCCTTAAAGTCCACAGAATACACACAAAGTGGCGCGCACGCTCCAGGCAGCGAATGGGACATCTCCCAACCCCCAGATTGTCGAAGTCTAATAATACCACTACCCGCTACGAACAACGAGAGGCGATGTCTGTCCACCCCGCCCAGGATGGCCTTTACTCGACATTGCATCCATCCATCCATTTTCTAAAATAAATCAGCCGAGCGTCCGATCGGCAGGATTAACTTTCTGGATATGCTTGTTTGAATACGATGTTCAATCATTTCTGCTCCTGATTCTTCCAAAGAAACAAAATTATATGAAGTGTAATAGTATAAATTACTTTCAACCCTTTGCTGTGGTGCACAATTAATTAGTTATTTTACTCAGAAATATTAGTTCTTAATTACAATGTTACACAAACAGCGCCTCTATTGATGACTTTTATCCGTGACTGACTAAAACATGCAGTGAAGGCAGCCCTATTCTAACAGATTATTTGTGATTTTACATATTAAGACCAAAAAGGCATTTGCTAAAGTGTTACTACGTTACAGTAACTGATAATACAGTAGATTTGCCTCACCTGCACCATTCAAACGTATTGCCAAAACGACGCACAAGGGACGCAATCAGTTCGATGAAGCCTGAGCTCACACTTCACATTACCAAGTCTAAGGGGCGGCCTGAGTAAGTAACATCTAATGCCCGAATCTTGGGCCATCCAGGCTGTTATGCCGGTTTTCGGTCAGCAGGTGGCGATTTCACCGCACTTTTTTGCCAGCTGGTCGTCACGATACTGTATCGTGTAATTTTTAAGAATATGGGAATTGCTGAGCCGCCGTGCCGTGCACTGAAAGGCCGCTTATTATGAGTGAGTGCTCGAGTCGTCTTCCCAAGAAAGTCACTGCCTTTTTACTCGTGCTTCATGGTGCTACGTTTGTAAAAGCGATTTAATATTGTAGCATCCCGGCCAGATCGAAGCCTGGGGGAAAAGTGACAGTTGGGTCGGTCGAAGGAGGACGTAGAACGGCGCGGAGGACTGACATTAGGAGTATGATTGACGGTAAAGGGAGAAAAGGGGATGGCACCCTGAACGGAGGGGCGGGGAAAGGAGGCAGGGATTTTTTATTTTCTGCATGGTTCGAGGGAAAAAGCTAGAGGACGTGACGGTGGTGATACAGGTGAAATGGGGGGTAGGGTGGGGGTCACAAACGGCGTCTCTCAGGGCCATAACAATTAGAGATTTATAGACAACTGTAAATAGTTCAAGTTCAAAATCGTTCGTTTTTGCTTTTACAATCGTTATTTTGTTGACTGTTCCAGTAAACTGTCCTGCTATCCCTTCTTCGTCATTCTGTGTTGCTTCCTTTTTGAACATGACACGTTGAGGTCAATATATATATATATATTACATTTTCTTTCTTTCTTAATTTTTCAGTCTTCGATGCTTTATCATCCTGTGTCACTTTTCGCCTGCACATTTTGGACTAAAAGTAATTTGATTGTTGTTAAGTGATAGATAGGAGTCTCGATTATTTGTGCTGCTTGCCCGTTAGAATTGTCCAATGTTGTTAGGTTTTAAAAGCCGCCCCACAGACCCACTATGTCAAGAAGTACTTCTTTGTGCTCTCCCCCTTCTTATCCACCCATGTCCCCCAGAACTCAGTATTTAACTGCAAAATCAGCATTATCGAGGTCATTGAGACATTGGAAGACTTAAATGAGGTCTCCACATAGCAGGCTTCACTGGGCCTGCAAATGCAATCTTGCAAGTGTTAACCTGCAAAAAGGAAAATGAAGTCTTTTGATTTGTGTTTAGTAGTTTTTCTTGTGAAATGAATGCTGCCCATACCTGTCAAACAAATTGGCATCATAAGCAATCTCCCACGCCAACCCTTAACCTTGTTCTCGGTGTCTGCATGTCCAGGCAGGAAGCCCTCCAGACTGGTGCAGGAGTTAAAGTGCCCAGCTTTGGCTCAGCTCAGCATATAGCTTACTACATTAAAAGAAAAGATCAGTGAATAAGTTCTCCACTCATCTCTGCATCAGGCCCGCTTAATCCAAGTCAGAGTTTCCAGGGCTGAAGTCTATTCTGGCAGCACTGGAAAACATTGCATAGAACTAATTAACAGTTGCCTAGAAGGGACATTTTCTATTGTTTCTGTCCACCCTGCCCATCTAGCCTTATAATGGGACTGCCATTTAGAAACTTAAAAAACAATTTTTTATTTAAGGACTCTACTTCTGCTAATGATATATCTTTTTTATGTAAGTGTGAATTATTTATTTATTTTTTGTATACTATTTATTCCTTATTCGTATCTAAATGTAACTTGTTTTTCTTTTCTGGTAACTATTTCTTTGACATCTTGTAAAGCACTTTGAGCTGCATCTTTTGTATAAAAATGTGCTGTAGAAATAAATGTTAACTGTAGGGTTTGGAATGAAAGCCAGCATACTCAGTGTAAAACCTACACATACATAGGGAGAATATGAGAGTTCCACCTAGTGACCATACTGGAATTTGAACATTGGGTTCTGGAGCCGTGAGATGGCAGACGTAACTCCTATTCCACAAACAGCGTCAGCTAAGGTTGTGGCCTTCACTGGACTTGTGACCACTATGGTATGGAATGGTGGGCCTTTAAGTGGTATATACAGTGTAGTATTCACAGCGCATCACTTTTTCCACATTTTGCTATGTTACAGCCTTATTCCAAAATGGATTACATTAATTTTTTTCCTCAGAATTCTACACACAACACTCCATAATGACAACGTGAAAAAAGTTTACTTGAGGTTTTTGCAAATTTATTAAAAATAATAAAATTGAGAAAGCACATGTACATAAGTATTCACAGCCTTTGCCATGAAGCTCAAAATTGAGCTCAGGTGCATCCTGTTTCCCTGAGCATCCTTGAGATGTTTCTGCAGCTTAATTGGAGTCCACCTGTGGTAAATTCAGTTGATTGGACATGATTTGGAAAGGCACACACCTGTCTATATAAGGTCCCACAGCTGACAGTTCATGTCAGAGCATAAACCAAGCATGAAGTCAAAGGAATTGTCTGTAGACCTCCGAGACAGGAAAGGGAAAGGGAAAGATGACTGCAGCAATGTACAGAGACATCCTGGATGAAAACCTGCTCCATAGCACTCTCGACCTCAGACTGGGGCAACGGTTCATCTTTCAGCAGGACAACGACCCTAAGCACACAGCCAAGATATCAAAGGAGTGGCTTCAGGTCAATTCTGTGAATGTCCTTGAGTGGCCCAGCCAGAGCCCAGACTTGAATCCAATTGAACATCTCTGGAGAGATCTTAAAATGGCTGTGCACCGACGCTTCCCATCCAACCTCATGGAGCTTGAGAGGTGCTGCAAAGAGGAATGGGCAAAACTGGCCAAGGATAGGTGTGCCAAGCTTGTGGCATCATATTCAAAAAGACTTGAGGCTGTAATTGCTACCAAAGGTGCATTGACAAAGTATTGAGCAAAGGCTGTGAATACTTATGTACATGTGATTTCTCAGTTTTTTTATTTTTAATAAATTTGGAAAAACCTCAAGTAAACATTTTTCATGTTGTCATTATGGGGTGTTGTGTGTAGAATTCTGAGGAAAAAAATTAATTTAATCCAGTTTGGAATAAGGCTGTAACATAACAAAATGTGGAAAAAGCGATACGCTGTGAATACTTTCCGGATGCACTGTATGAGCAACATTGCCAGTGTTAAATTAACATTTGATGTGTATGTGTGGAAACACTCTTTCCATGTATATGCTTTCAAATAGCTACTTTAAGAAATTAAGAGATATGTTAACACAGTTAGTTTTGCTCTTTTGATGCAGACCTGGACAGCTGATGTCATAGTAGGTTGCAGCTTCCTGTCTTGTGTGGTTGTGTGGCCCCCAGCATAATGAAGAGTTCAGTCAGGACGACTTTCCAAAGACACTTGTTGTGGTAATTGGTAACCCCAGATCACCCCAAAGTTGGGATGAGCCTTTGAAAGAGGAGAAATTTTCAGAAAATGATTGGACGGGGAGATATGCACTTGAAATAATTTCATGTCACCTTCTAGCACATTGCCATGTGAAGGTTATAGAACTGAAATACAACTGAGATTAGTCACAGGTCCTGTAGTTCATTTATTTTGGATGCTTAAGCATGACTCACAGTTATGCTATTGAATTGTAACATAGAGAACAATGCAGTTTGCTCAGAGTTGCAACTCAAACCGTGAAGTTTTGTGTATTAACAGATTCTTGTTTATCATGGCACTGGAAAGTGGTGACGTGTTGCATGTTGGGGAGAGCAGGTACAGGACCTGGAATTCTTCTTAGCAGCCATTGGCTTATGACACCATCTATGAGTTTTCTCCCACTCATCAGCTTGTAACCTGTCGATTGTTAATACGTAAATCCTTTCTAAAACTGTGTTAACAGTATGGTTACTTTGCTCTAGTCATTTTCTCTGATGACATATATGTCCATGGGGCACAGGGCATGGGTGTCATAGTGGGGAGTAAAAGGGTAATGACTAAACAGGCCCCCCCCCCCAGAAGCCTGGAATGAAAAGTTTGGTTTGGTAAAGGGCCCAGAATTTTGTGCTACACTCCTGTACAGGGTGATATAATATTATTGATTTATATTTCAAGGCAGAATCCATTTAATAGAAAAAACAAAACCACACACACCTACATTCATTGGCATCACAACAATCTCCCCGCCCCAGTCTAAACTACTGTACATTATTTCATGCCCTTCATTGTAGCTTCATTAATAATAATAATAATTAATTCCTTACATTTATATAGCATTTTTCAAGACTCTCAAAGCACTTTACATATAGAAGCTGAGCCACCTTAGCCACCACCATTGAGCATTCATCTGGATGTGACTGCAGCCATTTTTGTGCCAGTATGCTCACTACACATTAACTATTACTTAGTGAAGTCGTGAGTGATACTTAACCAATCAGAGACAGGGGATGATTAGGGGGCCAGAATGACTAGGCCATGGTGGGCAATTTGGCCAGGACATTGTGAAACACCCTACTCTTTTCAAAAGATGTCCTGGAAATTTAATGACCACAGAGAGTCTGGACCTCTAATTCGAAGCAAGGCACAATTTTTACAGCACACTGACACCTTTTTCTATAACATAGGCACGAACACACACACACACGCACACACACACTTCCTGGCACCTGTCTTATCTTTCAATTATCTGTATTCAGCTCTTGCTCAGATGTCACTTTACCACTAGACTCAGATAAACACAGCCACGCGTTGACATGTCAGAGCAGGTCAGTCTAGAGATGTCACTCAGGCTGCTCAAACTTCTTAAAAAAATCTGAGCCCTGAAGGGGATTCACAATCTCTGCAAGAACAGAAGCCACACCAGTGTCATGAGGTGACCTGCAACTCCAGACTGCTCTCTAGGACTTTTAAATGTACAGTACTGTATATGTTAATAATAATAATAATTCATTACATTTATATAGCGCTTTTCTCAGTACTCATTGTAAAGCGTTAGGTGATTCAGCTCACTTCTCATTATTTTTTCATCTATATTACACACTTGGCCCATTTAGAGAGACAGATTAACTTGACCTGCACATCTTTAGTAGGGAAATCCACATAAAGAGATGGAGGATCGACAAACACCACAGAGAAAGCGGTCAGGCACAGATCTGATCTCAGGTTACTGGAACTGTAAACAATGCTAACCTCCTTACCACCACACCGTACTGCTTAACATAGGAGCATTTGGAGATTTTAAAAAAGGAAGACAAAATGTTATTTCACAAAAAGTGTATTTTCTGCCACATTCAGTTTACCTAAAGACAAATCATACTTCTAGACATCTTCACATTAATAATTACTTTAACAAGAAATATAAGCATAAGTCCAAGCTGAAGATTAATTTACATATTACAGTTACCATTCACAGTGTACTTTCCAGTGTGCCTTTTCTAACAGGTGATTTTTGCTTACATTTTATTCACAAATACTTTCTAGTATTTGCATGAAATAACACCACATTGATTATGCTTCCTACCACCGTGTGAAGTCAGTCAACAAGGCTGCTAAGCATCCAGTTCCATATATCATACAACACAATTACCTGTAATACTCTTGGCAGCACTCACTTTTTACTAGAATTGCCATTGAAGGAAAACAGCCTGAGAGAACTAAATACTTTTGGCCTTTGTGCTGCCTCTTTGTTCACATTGAAGTTTTCAGAAGGTTCAGAAACAGAACATGTACTAGAAATGCCCAGACTGCTGTGATCGCTTTCCTCTTCTTCTCCAGACAGATTTGGCTTACTGCCATAAAAATCAGTTATGAGCTCATCTTCACCAAAAACCTTATCAGAAAGTGAATCTTTCGAGAAGGCTCTGTGACCATCTTTGAAGGCGTACCTAAGCCCTGACAAAGGTTTAGTATCCGTACTGCAGCCTGGACATCTTTGGAAAATTCTTTCTCCTGTAACTTTGTCATGGTTTAAGGAAGAAACTTCTAGAAGAGACATCCATTTCTGTTGGCTTAGCCGTCTGCTCCTTTGTTTGCCAGAGACTTTATGGAAGGTGTCACCAAATGATGTTCTCCTGCTACCAAGAACTGGGAAATCAAGGCACATCTCTGGGTCTGAGCTGCAGTTGTTAGATACAAATGCATAGTGCCTTTCAGGACTGACTAAATCAGCAGTAGAGCCTACCTTGTTAACTATGAAATTCAGTTCACTTTCAACAGGAAAAGAGTTAGAAAGTAAGGAACTTCTTCTACCAAACGTGGAGACATCACTCTGACAGGTTTGAAAGTTTGGGGACTTGTGATGTCTGTGGAAAGACTTAATCATGGAACTTGTGGAAACCTGTTTCTGTAATTTCCTACTACATGCAAGAGCACCTCCTGCTGAAGCTAAAGAAGAAACTGAAATGCTTTTCCGAGATGCAGAAGTGAACCAGGAATGCTGTTGGTTGTTAGATGTTGCATTCCTCTGCTGATATTTCAGAACAAGCTTAAAGATGTACTCATCTGATGGTCTGCTCCTCTCATTGCTTTGATAGTCAAAATCCAATCCACTTGCTGGTCGAGGTGCAGGTCGTGAAGAAGACTTAAAGGTGCATGTCCAGCTCTGCTGTTCTCCTGCTAGGTGTTCATTTGTCAGAGATGGAACCCTTTTGGTGTCTTCACCACTTAAACTTTGGGCTAAAGAATGCCTTTCAGCAGCAGTGAAGAGAGGGCTTTGCAATGCAATGGCATGCAGTGGGCTGGGGAACCGATACACCTCCCCAGTGCTCCCTGAGACAAGATCAAGTTGAAATTTAGGATTCAGGTGAAAATGAGGTTGTAAGATTGTACCGACCATGCTCCATCTGGATTTGGGGTATAGCTCCGCATTGGAAAGAAAGTTTTTCAGCATGTCCAAGTCTCCTGTTGAAAAAGGACGACTTCTCCCTTTGGTGGTCTTAGTGCACCCCAGGCTTACTCCACTGTCCATATGACAATATGGGATGCTGGAAAGGTCCAAATGTGACCCAGCTGAGACAGAAACATTCAAAGATGATTGTGAGTTTAGTAAAGATCTGCTGTCCATGTCATAGAATCCAGAACTTGTGCGAGATATACGATCAGTTTCAGTTTGGGGTTGGAAGGAATAAGTTCTGTCTGCACCTCCAACAACATTCTGAGATGCACTCTGGGCCAGCCTTAAAGCTGGAGAATCCTTAATTTTATCAGTTAAGGAACTCAAATCCTGTGCCTGCTGCTGATACTCACACTGTCCATGTTGTCTCTGCTTCCAAAGAAAGGTGGTCTTCTGGTCTGTATCAAAGTCTTGGTCAGAACTTTCCAAGGCTGCCTGCACAATTGCTTTGTACTTTACTTTGAGCATATCCAGTTCTATAATTCCTGCCAAGGTGGCTTGGAACCGTTCCTCAATTCGAATTCTTTCATACATAGACCACGACGAACTCTGTCTATCTGCTACATGCGATGCAACCATTTTTGAAAAATGAAGGCCTACAATAAAAAAGACTGAATGGCGATAGCAGCAGTCAGTGTCAGCACCCAGCAAGTTTAGAAATGAAAGCCTTGAAGCTTCAAAGCCCCTTTTATGCCATAATTTCAGACAACTAGCCAATCCCCCACGCCAGGTCTACAATTGGCTGACGTGAGAGGACGTTTGCTGCAACTTCTAAAATCTTTGATCAGCTTATCCAAAAGCAAAGATAAGGATCAATGCAATGTCAATGTGCTCAGTTAAAGCCTGTAGTCCGAACAGGAAACGCATTAAGACCCTCAAAATAAGCAAATAAAATAGACAAAGACTGGGATGTCAATGCGGTATTTCACTTTCACTTTAACTTAATTTACGCGAGTTGGCCCCAAAGATTTATATATAAATATCTGCTATATTTTGTATTGTCATTAGTATTAGACTTTTTTATTACTGTTTCAAAGGGACCAATTTATAGGCACTCTGAAAAAGGGCCATACTTTAAGGACGTCTCTTTTATGTGTGGTACTTGCTTTTTTATCTGTGCTTTTATTTGATAGCTGCTTAGCGTAGCTAAGATTCAAGACGACGAGGCTGTGAAATGGTAAATAAGCAGTTTGAGAGAAAAGACAAAAGAGACGTGTGAATCAACTGCTTTATTTCAAACGAGCTCAGCAACTTGCCAACCGTAACAGTTCGATTTTCTGAGCTCCATCTCCATTCTCCAAAAAGCTGTAATCTCTTCATTTTTGTGAATAACTGATGATTCTTCCTTCCTGCTCTAGAGAAGCAGATAAGATCATTAATTGGATGCGTATTTTGTAAATGTGTACAGACATGCCGCACATCACTCTTCGCGGCTCATTCTCAATCAGCTCCAGCCATTGACTGACACTGCCACTCGTTCGCAGCTGCTAATGGATTTTAGTTTCTGCCTTGATGTAGACGCGTCGATGACTGGGTCATATTACTGTAATTTCAAGCCCACAGTGTTTTGTGTAATGACTGGCAATTAATTGTGAGTCGACTGCCACAAGTGCAAATAAAAAAGACTTAACCATAATAATTATACGAATACACTACTGCACGGGCCTTTTTAAAGATTTTTTTTTAAAATTATTTTGTAATTCATAAGTGTCTTGCTTTCTTTTCAGTTCACCTTTGTAGTCATTGCTGTTATAAACGAAAACTTGTTTTTACAATTCAGTAGAATGCCAGTGACTTAAGTATAGATTTATGGCATACGATAAATATGACCTTAGCATAATATACTATTGACATTTAGGGAACATTTTAGATTAGGTTTTAGCCAAGGTACACCTCTTTATCACTTGCAATATAAACAAGACGTTAGAAGAAAGGCTACAGTATGTTTATAAAATTCGATGTAAAACACCCATTTTAAAATGTTCTCATTTTCGTGTATGAAAAGCGAGTGTTCAAGAACGTCTTTGTTTTCAAATATGGCACGTGCATTCGTCTCTGCGTTCCCCACTTTAGTATGAATATGAGGAAAGATGGAAAGGCGTCCATCCCTGGGTTGTTTACAGCTTTCTGCTTGGTTCCTCCAGGGGAGATACCTGCGAAACTGAACAAAATGTTTAGGAAGCTGAAGCGTGGATAGATGAGTGAATACACCGTGTTTTATTTGTAGAGATGTATCGATCTCAGTCATATTCAATGGTAGGTGCAATATACGAATATCAGGTTTTAGTGTAAGGCAGATTCGGCTTGGAGTTAAACCATCCGCATTTAAATTCTCCCTAATATCAGTTCATGTGAGCAGGAGGAAAAAAGTGCGCTTATATCCATCCACCTGGTGATCCTCACACAGTTTAAGTTTAAAATTACTGCGTCATGTTTCTTCTTGCCTACCCTTTTTTGTAACCTTCAGAAATCATCGCACAAACATTTCACACTCAAATTAGCAATTCCCCATCACCACTCTGATACCAGTAAACATTTGCAATTTCAAACGCAAAACACAGCTACTAATTTAGGTATAGATGTAGCTTTTATAAATAGAAGGCTGCCTAAATAAACATTAGGGTTTCCACATTTGTGGCTTAAATGAAAAATATTTCAACACTTGGCATTTCCAAAACGTGGCTCTGTAACATAGATTGATTACATATTACTAAATAAAAGTACCAAAGGGCAAAACGATGGTTAATCGTAAAGTGTAATGCAAGAGGTCTTCATTTCAAAAAAACAAACAAAACCTCGAAACAGATTCAAGTCATTTTTATAAATATCTGTGTAACATTTTAACAGAGACAAAAGGCGAAGGCCTTGCAGAGCTTTGCCCTACTTTTGTGAAATAATTTCACATATCTTTATTACACACACAGGCTGATTTAATAAAACATGCTTGGTCTACTTGTATTTGAATTTAAACTTGGAACTCATCTTACTCAATGGAACACACTAATTCAGCTCATTGATCCAAAAATGTTTTAGGCAAATATAAAAGCCTCACTTTATCAATCAGTCACTCACCCATTTTCAAATTCTTCTCATTTCTAATGATCAGCTGTCACATTCAACAGAATTACAAAGAACATTTGCTCAAAATTCTAGACTTTCAATCTCTGGCCAGATTTTAACCTATTAATATCATTAATATTTGATTCAACATTTCTTCTCCAGGAATGCCGAGAAAAATACAAAATGAAACTGTGTACAACCATTTATTCATTAATTATATATATGCATACTATATACAATGAGTAAGAAATGATGATTTTCGATCTTTGTACACTTGGGCAAAATTGTGCTGCTAAAAACTCTAATCTTCATTTTCTGACTCTTCATCTTCCTGGCTTATCTGGAAGTAACGAAGTTCGTAACTCTCCTTGTCAGAAGCCACCACACGCAACCAGTCTCTCAGTTTGTTCTTCTTTAAGTACTTCTTTGTCAAGTATTTTAGGTACCTACCAATAAAAATATGTACAGATATGATTAAAGGCAAAAGTAGTGACAGTTGTATCAAGTTACACCACCACTTTAGTAAGAATTGTATCTATTCAAATATTTGACAATGCAGTAATGCAAAATGAGAATTTTTCTATCATATGTGCACATCTGATTATTATTATTCACTACAAACCATGGAGTCAGGAACTTGGTTGCTTGACAATCAGAGCACATTAATTTCTTTAGACATCACCCTTGACAGGGATGAACATGCAGCTGGTATCATTACCCAAAAAAGCAAATGCAACAACAAAATGTATCATTTTCTCACTCGCTCTTTTTAAATTATAGTCTGATTAAGAAAAGCAACATAAGTTCTTACAATGAAGAATCTGTTTATTGTAAACAGATAAAAAGAAAATGTACTATAGGCTAATTTGATTATAATACCAAGCAACTGTTAAACTGAAAACTTTGTAAATAGAGCTCTGTATTTAAATTATTTTTGCACTGCCTTTTATGAATAAAATAAGCAGTTTTAATGTTCAGGGTTATAGGTTTTTTTTTTTTTTTTTTTTTAATTACACACATTAAAAATGTGCTTTTGCTTATTTAAAAATTGTTCACAGCTCCACTGCCACACAACTGTGCTTTTTATTTGTAAGATTCTATAAATAAAAGTTAACACACTGTATGAAAGTATAGTATAGGAATAATTTTTAATCCGAATTACATTAAATTTGTCAAAATACCATAATAAACGATGCTAAACATTTAAAACTGGACATTTAAACAATACTATAAATATTACAGTATATAATTGTCTTTAACTAAACCAAAGGTTAGATGAAGCTACCCAAAGCCAAAGTATCCAAGTGTCTTACACTGCTTTTATTTTTTTTTGTCCAACTTGAAATTAACATTATTTGATAAAAGGTTATTAACACTGCTAGCCACTTTATGGAACAAATAAATGTAATAAAATAAAGTATGTTCTCTCCAAAAACTCAAGGAGGCAACAGATGAGGTCTTGGTAGTGGTGTGGTTGTGGCAAATTAGTTTACTCACTGGCTTTTGGACATTTATCAAAACTTTAATTCACTGCAGATTTACAGTATTACTAATAATGTCTAAAAAAAAAAACATTTGCATTTACTTGGGATTTAGATTCAATACTCTTTATAACACTCTTGCAAGCAAGCAAGATCATTCATACATAATGTCTAATGTGGCTCTACTAATGTAAAGTATAAGATTCTGTACTAATATTTGATCAATGTATAATAAGACCGGGTTTCACCACATAACTTAATGACCACACTACTCTACAGTGACATAATTTTAAGAACTTGAGAGAAATAACAGGAAACAAAACATAACTATATGGCTTGCACATAACACTTTTTGCAAACACCCACCTCTTAGAAAACTGCTTTTCAGAAGCAACAGTAATCTTGTTTTTCAGACGGGTAATCTGGACAGTATTTCCAAGGTTTCCTGTCTTTCCATTAACCTTGACTCTCTCTTTAAGAAAAGTCTCCTGCTCAAAGAGACAAAAATGAAAGAACACTAGGGAAGGAGGCCCTAGGCTACAACCAGGGAAGGGAACCCTAGTTATATAAATCACATTAGAAATAGTTTATTTCAGGTGCCTTATCAAATCACCGTCAACTCTCGGAAAAACTCAAACATTGGCATTTTATTAAACGGTAAAACTTACAAAGTTTGCCGAATCAAGTATTCCATCTTCCACAGGATGTGTGAGGTCCAGCGTAAATCTCCATGACTTTTTCTTTTCTTTGCCGACTGTGACTACACGTTTCTGTTTAAATATAATAAAGGATACGGTTACAAAGCCAACCCAAATTCCGAGCAATGTCGATGTGACACAATAAAAAAACGTAAATGGCATAATTCGAAATCCCCAAATGCACAACAAATATAAACTGCACCGTCCGTCATTTGCGCTGGCACCGATTTTTTACAAACATATGACATTTAACAATATTATTAAAATCTAAAACTCAATGATTGCGTTTTCACCGGACGTTCAGAACAACCATTGGTTCAGAGGCCCATTATTACAGCGTTAAGTAATTCATATTATCATCCGCCAAGATGGGTCTTACTCGTAAAATGACTAAATAAATGCGAAGATGCCAAAGCCAGGTACTGGTCGCGTTAGCAACAGTAAAGTATAATCTTTAGAATGACATTGAAGGACAACGATGGGACAAGTAAGTAACACGTGGATGTACACAATAGTCTATTTTGCTTGAAGTTTTACAGCCAACACATGGGTAACCAAAAGTTACAGAAAAAAAACATTAAACATGACATATTACAACACAAAGTTTCAATTTTAGCTCGTATTTACTTGGATATAATATGATATTAAGGGTTACTTCAGAGCTAATGTAGTCTTACCGGCGCCATTTTACACTGCCGCAGCTGAAAAGGAAATGACGTTGTAGTCACGGAAGTATTGTAGCTCTGCGTGACGTCACAAAGGAGGCGGTAATCGTAGGGGTGTGGCTAATTAGTCTGTGCTGCTGCGTGGTTCACGTTTGAAACTTGAGATTCGCGTTCTTCTAGTAGCGTACTGTTTCGTTGGTGTATTAACCAAACAATTGTGAGAAGCTTAAATTACTGCAGTTATCAAACGTAATAAAATTTAATGAAGTATATTTTACTACATAATGTTTTGATCAAAAATAAAAAAACTCACGCCGAAGGTCTTCGGATACTATATTACAAAAGAAGCGCAAATTACATTTTATTCTTAGCATTTTAAAAATCATCAGTTTGCTTGTGTTTTACTGATAGACGTGTTCTTCTTTTCCAGATAGTGCATTGTTAGAATATGTCATCTTGTACCTTTCACTCTTGTTCTTTCACCATGCAGTGTATTTTTCTTTGTATCGTAAATTCATTATCCCGTGCATGGTCTCGTTAGGTGTAATATTAATGCAGTTAAGTTCAAACTATTCGGTTTTGGAAAAAAAAAAACAACTTTCAACACTTTCGGTCAGCTTCTAGTTTTAGAAATAGTTTCGTTGTAGTCTGTTGTTTTTGAATGTTTAATCAATAGCGTGTTATTCCCGTACCATGTTGCCTTGAAAAGCCCCTGATATTCTTGCAACGATTTATCGTCTTAACAGGAATCTTAACAATTTCACTCTTTGCTTCACTGTACCTCAAATGTATCAACTTTTGCATGTCGTTGAGTTCATAGTGCTCATCATTGAGCATAAATGCATATGTTCAGAACTTTAGTTACTTGTATCATCTGTTACCTGCTGTTATATTTGTATTTGATGTTTTTTACCTAATACCTATATTATTGTATAGTTACTGATAATTGTTGCTGTGGTTTACACATATTGCTCAGTTTTGTGATCTCTGTGCGCTACACTTGTCTCATTTTACAATGTATTGCAGTGATGATGTGCTTTTGTGTTTCCACATGGTGTGCAAATTTTTTTTGTATTGCACTATGAGTGTAATAAATTAATTATTTGAATTTTAACTAGGTCCTCGTATATATTGGTTCCCTGACCAGGGGCCTCATGTATAAACGGTGTGTACGCACAAAAATGTTGCGTACTCCCGTTTCCACACTCAAATCGTGATGTATAAAACCTAAACTTAGCATAAAGCCACGCACATTTTCACGCTAGCTCAAACCCTGGTGTAAGCAAGTTCTCCACTTGGTTTTGCAAACTGGCAGCACCCAGCGTCAAAGCAGTGCTTTTGTTCGTTAGTTTAAGGCATCTGGTTGTAATTAACCTGTAACAATATAGTGGTCCACGGAACAGCCAAACTATTCCAAATACAATAGCTGCTTTAGTGTTGTTACTCTCACTGCACCTTATTCTTTCAGCTGCTCCTGTTAGAGGTTGCCACAGCTAATCATCTTTTTCCATATTCTCACTGCACCACTCGGACTATTTATATCACTGTATCTGAGTGTGGAATCACAGCTTTACAGCAGCTGATCGGAAAGAGAATTATCGGTATACAGCATCAAGCACACGCTGCCCCAGCCATGCTGCCTATTTGAACTGCTCTCATGTGACAAATGCTTCAGAGCCTTTCCTGTAGGGACATCGCGATTCAAAAACAGTTTCGTCCCAAGAACTATAAACGCAATCAATCAGTCCATCAAGCGCACCTAGAACTGTTTGTACTTATAAGTACAATTACCTCACTGTAAACTTGCGATACAGCTATAATATTGCACAACCTGAGCCACTTTAGCGCATATTTACATATGATGATGATATCATTTTTAAGATGAAATGCAGCAAAATATGTTAATTATATTATACAGATAAAACTTTAACTTCATTTAAATAATCTATATTGTTAATAATTAAACATGTGAGAACACAGTGTCACAAGCGCTAGCAAGGAGCTGGCACTCAGTTCATGGATTGTTCCTGCCTCACGCTGTATTCTTATTGGGGCAGGCACGACACTGGAAGGATAGATGGATGGAATAATTAAACATGTACTACAAAGATATTTCAATGTTCCTTAAAAGTTTTGAAGAATCTGCGTTCTCAACTTACAGATGGCTTTACATCTATTACAGAGCTGATTGTGTGGCGTTTGGGTATTTGGAGAAAGAAAAGGAAGGACAGGAATTGGGGGTTAGTACCTTTGAAAGAGGCAGTACTGCTGCAATAAATTATTTCATTGAAGGTCACGCATGGTGCAGTAAGCATCTTGCGTGAGGCAGGAACAATCTCTGGACAGGGCACTGGCTCGTAACTATTACTGCGCCACCGTGTTCCCATGTTTAATACATGCTTTAATCACTATCGTCATGAAAATGATATGAAGTATACATCTCAGTATTTAAATTATTCATCCATCCATCCATCCATTATCCAACCCGCTGAATCCGAACACAGGGTCACGGGGGTCTGCTGGAGCCAATCCTAGCCAACACAGGGCACAAGGCAGGAACCAATCTCGGGCAGGGTGCCAACCCACCGCAGTTAAATTATTCAGAGAGCTGTAATATCATGAATGTAATGGATTCTGTGTCCTGTCGGAGGAAGAGAAAGCCCATTTAAGAAGCACGTAGTGATTCACACACATAGAGCACATAGAAGAATACATACAAAACGAAGCATTTAACATGCTACTTATGGGATTTGAGAAACTAGTAAATTAAACAATTTTAAGATGAAATTTATGATGTTCTATTTTAATGACAAAATGAACTACATGATTAAAGTGGAAATTTTGAGATTAAAGTTGACATTTCGAGCTTTTTTCCCCACTGTATCCCTACTTTTTTTTTTTTCTGTACCCTAATAAGCTTTCACTCAGACGGTGGGCTACGACTTGCCTTTTCACCGTGACTTTGATATCTGACAACTTCTTTTTTATTTCAGGCACTGTGCGGCTTTGTGAACTTGAGCTTTCGAGTTTCTCCAACACTCTATGTCACTCGATCAACTTCCTTTTGTTGTTTATACCACTGTTTAAACCAACAAATAGTACGTTTTTCCTTGCCTCCACTTGGTATTTGCTGAAATTCCTCTATTTTCTCCCGTGCTTTTGCCATTGCCTTTTCACAGAACGCTGAGCTTAAGGGCTATTTAAATTGATTTGCATATTCAAAGAGGCGTAATTCTGGGAGGAGTTTGGGTGGGGCATGTGCACGTGCGTTACTTTTCACGCTGGCTGGGATTTATGGAGCCAAATACCGTGGAAGTTGGCAAACGCACAGATTTATGCATCTGGATTTTTTTTGTGCGTACGAACATTTCTGCTTTTGTACGTACGACATGTTTTAATTTGAATTCTACGCACAACGTTATACATGAGGCCCCAGGACTGTTTGCTGTTTTGTGTCTTCTGTTGCTCTGAAACATCAAAAACTCTGGAGATGGAATTAACCAGAGGGATTAAAGAGTGATGCCAACAGTATTAGTTTAGTGTGCCTTCCATGTAGAACCTGAATATTCTTCACATGTATGCAGAGTTTCCTACAGGTATGCATGTATCCATCTTCAGCTTTTATTATTATATTAACTATGGAAAAGTACTTTTAAAATATGTATTTAAATATTTTATATAATGGCACATGTACACAACAACATATTATTCTAAGATTTTTTTCATCTAAAGTAGTATTTTAAATAAGTGGGGCAGACGTTTTAAGGTGAGGAAGACAGAAGTTTCTGGATAAGGTAATAATAACTTGTTAATCATTGCACTGGAGAGTGGCATTCTGTTGTATGTTGGCAGCACATGCAAGTAATAATTTCCCTGTCCTCTGTACATGTGACCATATTGACCCTCTAAAACTCGACATAAAACATGGTGGAGTATTCCATAGACAGTCAATATGCAAAATAACACAGAAATCACTAAACATATTTTTAAATAATAATTTTATTTTTTAACATCTATGCAAATCTCTCAACTTACATTGTCAAAAAATCCATCTGGGATTTGACCCTACATGTCAGAGATTCCTTCATGCATTTGTTTATCTTGGTCACATGCTGTGGTTATCTCCTTGGATATATTTTGTGTATTTATTGAGCTGTCAGGTTCTTTCCCACATATATAAGAGCTCTTTTCAGAGCAATACCACAGGCAGTATCATTTTGCTATGAGCACTCTGGTCTGATAACATTTACTATGCTGCTAATTCATCATCTCATTTTGCTCTGTTTAAGGAATCTTGAATTGCCTACTACATTACAATGGGAATGAGTTTTGCTGCAATAAATAGATTTAAAAATCATACATAAAATTGCATCAGGGAGTTGTGTTGGCACAGTTGTTAGCAGTGCTGCCTCATAGATCCAATCTATTGAGTTCAAATCCAGCATCTGGTTTTTGGGTGTGTGAAGGTTTCATATTCTCTCAATGCCATGAGTTTTCCTTACATATTGCCAAACGTGGGAACATTAGATTAACTGTGTAAATGTGTGTAAATCTGGTAATGTGTGAGAGTGGTCTTTGTTATGTATTGTCACTCTAGTCCATTCAATGGGGTACATTGTTAGGTGGGGATTGTGCAGCAAAATCATCATTCTGTTTAAGAACCATTCAAACCTTACCTTACTGCAGAACAATTGCAGGACACATACAGCTGTTGTGGTCACCACTGTTCTGAGAAAAGCGAGTGTGTGGGTGCAGCTTTGGCCTGCTTTCTTTCCCAACCTTAATTCCCACAGAGCATCTTTGGAATACTCTGGATGGCAACATCTAAAGATAAGACACAGCCTGACAATGGCCAGCAACTTTGTCAGACTCTTCAGCAGGAACGGGGGTAACATCCCGCAACTGCATGTTCAGAGGCTTGTAGGCTGTAAAAGTCATCTCTACAAGAAGATTAATGGTAATTTTCATAGTTATTATTGTTTCCTTGTTTTTGTAGTTGTACTTTTTAGATTTGTCTGTTATTCTCATTTGTTTATTTTGTACTTCAATGAAAGTAAAAATTTCAGTCAAACAACAAGTGTTTTGATTCTTGTTTTATCAGTGTACAAAAATACTGACTTTTCCTAATAGTACATTTTAAAACCTCACATTGATTTTCCTAAAAAATAAACATTTTTGACAGTAAGTACTTGAACAATTGGAATTCTTTGCTAGTTCTCTTTCATTTCTCTATTTTTCTTCTTAACAGATGTCTATAAGATTTTGCACTTTTAAGGATTAGGTGCACCAAATTTCCTTATGTGTTGCTTGTTGATGAGCGCATGCAAGTAAGAATATCACTGTACTCCATACATATGATAAAAAAACATATATTATCCAATAATGAACATCACACCATATTGCTACAAGTATAAACAATTCTTAAGTCCATTTTCTTTTCTTCAGTTCATTGGCCTGACAGTAAACCTCCATCCATAATGATTTATTTTGTTCAGGCCAAATTTTCATAATGTTGTCTGTTGACCTCTACTCTTCTTTCAAGGTCTTAATTAATTCCTTCCTTCCTTTCTTTTATTTTCAAATCTTTAAATTTGGTTAACTGCATCCACTGTTATCTCTTTTCTTCTTATTACCAGTTTATTTCTTGCCCATTATATGCACTTTTTATTACATGTACTTTCACCATCATCCATTTTCTTTTTTCTACTCTCTGCTATAATCTGTTTTTTTTTCTCCCTCCTAACAATTACTGTCCATTTTGTGAGTTTTTCTAAAGCCATATGTTATGTTCCATTTTATTCCTCCTTTTTTCCCATATGTCTTGGGTTGTGACACTCCCATTAGGCACATGCACTGTTGACTCATTTTCCTGGCATTCTTCTCCTAAACATTTTACCAGTCCCCTCCTGTTCATTGCTAAATGGGCTGGCATTGCATCATGCAGGCTCATTCCCCCTGCATCTCTGTGCATGTTTTAAGCTCACTTTCTGATACTTACTGTAATTCCATAGTATTTCAGGTGTTTTGTTAGAATAAAATTTAGTCATTTATCCAGTATAAAACTTGCAGTTCATGCTTAGGGAATAAAGCCTGTCCTAGCAGCACTAGGGTCAAGGCAGAGACTGACCAGTGTAGGGTGCCAGACCATAGCCATGCACACTTAAACTTTCACCCACATGCACATATGAGGAGGTCAATTTATAATTAGCAATTAACACAACAAGCCTGTTATTGGGATGTCAGTGGAAAACTGGCATGCTTGGAGAAAATTACTAATCTTGTCAGTCAATTTGTGGAGTCTGCAGATTTTTCCCCTGCATCTGTGTGGGTTCTTTACCCAGAACTATTATTTCCTCCTATGCTGCAAAGGAGTGCAGGTTAGGTCAACTGAATGACACTAAGTTGTCCCTGTGGAGGTGTGTGTGTGTGTATTTGTATATACTGTAAAGGTCTGGGTTCCATCCTGTACCTTATGCATTGTGTTGTTCCTCCTCTCTATGACCCTGACATGGAAAACACAGGTGTAGAAAATGGATGTACAAATGAATAGACTGCAAACTATTTGTAATTTTTTTTTATTATTATTATTTAAAGAATATTACAGAATAGGCAATGGTTTGTACAGCTTTTAAAAACAAGTCTACTCAGCTTTACACTTCCGGATAAGATGTGTCAGAACAAAGCAATTAGGAATGGGAGGCAACTAAATAACACTGTCAAGAACCACAGCGCAGACCACAGTCAGTATGCCAGACCTGCAGTCCAGGTGCCAGTTTTTTTGTTTAAAATGAGAATTTTATTTCAGTGTAAAACCAGTTGGAACCTTTTTGATTATTAGTTGCACAGTATATTTTAAAATATCAGTACAAGGTTGTTATGAAATAGCCAAAGCAGTTGGTTCAGTTTATACATAAAATAAAGATTAAACATTTCTTTTATGTGTGACTATATGAATAGTGAATGAATTTCCAGAATCAAAGTGTTAGGAGCTACCTTCACTAATGGCATATTAAGCTAAACAGACCTTAAAGGCCTAGCTGCACAGAAAGACCAGGGCTCTAGCAAAACATTTACATCTGTTTTTAAGTATGGTGTCATAAATGTGACTTGCACTGTTACATGGAAGGGATAAGAGAGGGACACCGGCAGGGGTGGTCATTGTGAATTTTAACCAAGTCTTGATCTGTGTTTTCTTTTTAAGGAGGACTCACCCACCTCTGAGGAAATCTGATTGGCCAGGAACAAACTCCACTTCTCAGAACTGACACACAACAGTCTGCCAACCTGAGGGGAAGGTGTATGTGTGTGTGTGTTTGAGAAAGAGAGAGAGAGAGAGAAGGACCACTATGGAACCCTGACTAGAAATTACTTATTGATACTTTTGGCCCACAGCAACAAAGGTTGTACTCAAGTAAACAGTATAACATGGACAGAAAGATCCCACAACATTTTTTTTTTCTTTTATATTTACAAAGGCTTTGATCCTGAAAAGGGATAAGTAAAGACACTGAAGTGTAAGTTAAGATGAAGAAAAGACAGCAATGTCTACTCCATGTATAGTCAGATATTTTTTTAACCCAATTTGCTATTTTTTCTGATCCACGTTACTTAGAAACAAAAGCCTCTTCTCATGGCAATACCTGTACCACTGCATCTTAATGCATTTTTAAACTATTTCCTGGACTGTAAATTCTTCACTCGTAATCTCTATTTAAGAAAAAGGCAAAAGCACAAGTGTGTTACTTCTTGTATTTGGCCCAAGTGTGAGTGAATGTGGGAGTGTGCAGGAGTGGGCACCGTGAAGGACTGGCAAGATAGACTGACATCCCACAACTGAGAGCTGGATTCCGTGGGTTTGAAAATGTATTTATGGTTTACTTTCACACCTTTTATAAGATGGTATGAAAAGTTTTTTTTTTTTTCAATATAACTGAATTCCAGAGCTTTTTCCCATTATAAATTATGGCATACTGATTGAATTTGCACATTACCCTCATAATTTGTGGGTTTCCTTCCACTTTCTGAGCATGATCTTAGTTAGCCCTGTGGGAGTGTGTATTTGTGCATGAGTGGATCTTGTAATGTTTTTCTGGTACTAAATACAAGATGAATTCCTACCCTGCAACTGATGCTACCTGTATAAGCTCCAGCTCCCTGGGACCCTACATTTGCCTGTACTGGATTGCACAATGTTATGTTATGAATTACAAGAATAGCTTGAAAAGGGAGCAGCTTATACATTCTGGCAGGTATGCTCCCAACAAGGTATTTTATTTATTTTTTAAGGTGAGAGGCATGGGGGCCTGGTGTTATGAACTGTTGCCTCATACCACCAGACTCTTTAGTTACAAACTATTTCTCTGCCAGATTTAGTTAACTTTTATAACGAAGGACTTCTTGACATTTTGAATTCGGTAGCCCCACTCAAAACCCAATCAGTTTCATTTACACACACTGCCCCATGGTTTACACCAACTTTGCACATTTTAAAATCTAAAGGTCGGCAGTTGGAACGGCTGTACAAGAAGACAGGTCTTAATGTTCATAAAGAAATGTATTTTAGCCATATGCATCACTATAGGGGCAGCATACGGCATGCTAAAGCTGCCTATTTTACTGCCCTAATTTCTTCCAACAAAGGGAACTCTGGAACACTTTTTTCCCTGCTCAGATCGCTAACAAGTCCCCCAGACTCTCTTTCCTTGCACTGCCTTTCTAACGAATTTTGTAACACCTTAATGACATTTTTTAATGATAAAATCCAGGCAATACATTATAATTTAGGCTCTGTTGCTATTGACTCCACCATTGATGATTTTCCTCCTCCTACTCATTCATTTTCCATGTTTGAGCTTCCCTCCACCTCAGAAATCATGGATCTCATCAATAGCTCTAAGCCTTCAACCTGTCGCTTGGATCCAGTTCCCACTGTTTTGGTTAAAGCCTGCCTTCACTCGCTAGCTCCTCTTGTTGTTTCAATTATTCACTCGTCACTTTCCACCGGAACTGTTCACCAGTCTATGAAAACTGCAGTGATTCACCCCCTACTGAAAAAACCTGGGGTTGACCCTACTGACTTTAATAATTTTCGACCAATTTCTAATCTTCCTTTTATTTCAAAGGTTCTTGAAAAAACTGTGGCTTCCCAACTTCATCAGTATTTATCTGCTAACAGTTTATACGAACCATTCCAGTCAGGCTTCCGACGTTTTCACAGCACTGAGACGGCATTAATTAAGATCACTAATGATCTTTTAGTGGCTGCAGACTCAGGCCTAATAACAATCCTTGTTCTTCTTGACCTCAGTGCTGCATTTGACACTGTCTGTCATTTCACCCTACTAAAAAGGCTATCTGCACTAGGTATTTCTCACATTCCGTTAACTTGGTTTAAGTCATATCTTACAGACAGAACTCAATTCATTCAGCTGGATACATGTACCTCCACTCCCACTCCTGTAGTATCTGGGGTTCCTCAGGGTTCTGTCCTTGGCCCCCTGCTGTTTATCATTTATCTGCTTCCTTTGGGTGTCATTTTTCATAAATGGAAGAAAAGCTTTCATTGTTACGCTGATGACACCCAGTTATATATTTCAACTTCACCATCTGCATCGCTTCCACCATCCTCACTTACTGATTGCCTTGCTGAGATCAAGTCTTGGTTATCTTCTAACTTCTTGCAGTTGAACTCCAATAAAACTGAGGTGCTTCTTATGGGCACAAAATCTGCAATAGCGAAGGCATCGAAGATCTCAGTATCAATAGACAACACATCTGTTACCTGTACAGATCAGATAAAAAGCCTTGGTGTGATTCTGGACAGCACGTTGTCTTTCCAGTCTCACATCAGTTCTGTTACTCGAGCAGCTTACTTTCACCTGCGAAACATTAATCGCTTGCGTCCATTTTTGTCAAATCACTCTACTGCCATTTTAGTCAACAGTTTGGTCACCTCCCGCCTGGACTATTGCAACTCACTTCTCTTTGGTCTGCCCCAATAATTACTACATAAACTTCAACTTGTTCAAAATTCGGCTGCTCGTATAATTACTAAAACACCCTATTCTGATCACATTACACCCGTTATTCAGCAGCTTCATTGGCTGCCAATAAAGTTTAGGGTCAACTACAAAATTTTAGTCCTTACATATAAGGCCATTCATAATCTTGCCCCCACATATCTCTCACAGCTCCTACAAGTCATTAAACCCTCTCGTATGCTCAGATCCTCTTCTTCCATCAACTTAAATAATCCACCAGCACGTCTTGTTACGATTTTTTAACCTGATTGTACAGTGACCTTGAGTTTTTTGAAAGGCGCTTCAAATAAAACGTATTATTATTATTATTATTATTATTATTATAGTTCTAATTCTAGTTGAATTGAGCATGCATTTCACTTGTTGAAGACTAAACTTCAGACAGAGACGCCCACAAACAAACAGCAACTGAAAGCCGCTGCAGTAAAGGCCTGGCAGAGCATTAAAAAGGAGGAAACCCAGCATCTGGTGATGTCCATGAGTTCAAGACTTCAGGCTGTCATTGCCAGCAAAGGGTTTTCAACCAAGTATTAGAAATGAACATTTTATTTCCAGTTATTTAATTTGTCCAATTACTTTTGAGCCCCTGAAATTAAGGGATTGTGTTAAAAGATGCTTTAGTTGCCTCACATTTTTATGCAATCGTTTTGTTCACCCCACTGAATTAAAGCTGAAAGTCTGCACTTCAACTGCATCTGAGTTGTTTCATTTAAAATTCATTGTGGTAATATACAGAACCAAAATTAGAAAAAAGTTGCCTCTGTCCAAATATTTATGGACCTAACTGTATATTGGTATCATCAGCAAACTTAACCAGCTTGTTACTTATTCCTATCTAAATAGCACTGACCCCTGTGGATCACCACTCTTAACATCGGCCAGTTTTGATGTGGTTCCTTGCTCCATCACCCTATGCTTTCTGTGACTGAGCCAATTCTGCACCCATCAAAAAACATCACCCTGAACTCCCACCTCTCATGTGGCACCTTATCAAATGCTTTCTGAAAGTCAAGATAAATAATATCATATGCTCCACTTTGATCATATCCTTTTGTTGCCACGTCATAGAATTCCAGCATGTTAGTAAAACACATCTTTTAAACCCGTGCTGACTATTCTGAAAAACTCCTTTACTTGCTCAAAATGTTGCTCAATCTTATTCTTATTAATTCATTCCATTAATTTTCCTGTGATGCATGTTAAGCTTACTGGCCTATAGTTGTTTGGATCTGCCCTGTCACCCTTTTTATATAATGGGATGGTATTTGCCATTTTCCAGTCCTTTGGAATCTTATCTGGTCATGGTGATTTGTTTGATTTCAGCCTATTTACTCGGAGCAGTACTTTTCCCTCTACAATTTCCTAATCCCTCAGTACCTCCTTAGTAGTCCCGTTTACCTCTGGGAGGTTTTCAACTTCTTCACTTGTGAAGACCTTAGAAAAATGCAAGTTTAGGGCATCCTCTATTTCACTGTATCTTTTAATTCCCCTTTACTATTTCTGATGCATTTCACCTCCTCCTTGACTGTTCTTTTACTTCTAAATTACTGAAAGAATCTCTTAGGGTCTTCGTTCACCTTATCAGCTATATTCCTCTCCAGCTGTCTTTTAGCCTTCCTGATATCCTTCTTAATGTTCTCATATGCTCTACGATTCATTTTGCAGTCAATAGTTTTAAATGCCTTATAAAGCAGTTTTTTCTTTTGCAGCTTCTTTTTTAAATCTTTATTAATCCAATGTGGAGTTTTAAAAACATTTCTATTAATTCCAAATTTAGCTATGTATCTGTCCAGTATTACATGTAAAACATTTTTAAACCTGTTCTACTGCTCCTCGACTGTTTTCCCACTTATTCTAGTCTATTCTCTTTAGACTTGGTCACATCTGCTCCAAAGTTCAACATAATAATTTTAGTCTTTGCATCTGCACTCTTACAAAATACTGAGAATTGTATTATATTAAGGCCACTTGACCCTAGTGTTTCAATAACTTCTACACCCTCAATTCTATCTTGATTATTACAAAATACTAAATCCAGACAGGCGTCACCCCGTGTTGGTGATTTGACATGCTGTGTTAAAAAACAGTCACTGATTAGTTCTAAAAACTCCTGCTCTGTGCTGCTCCATCTGCAAGGTTATCCCAGTTAATATTTGGATATTTAAAGTCCCCCATGACTATAATATCTCCCTGTAAACTTGCCTTTTTGATATTACTAAAAAGATGTGTGTTGAAATTACTGTCTGAATTGGGTGGTCTATAGCACACTTGTAAAATAACTCCTCTTTCCCTAATGTTTTCCAGGTGAAGCCACATGTCCTCACTAAGATGGGGCTCATTGTCCAGCTGAAGAGGATTTACATTTAAATTCTGTTTGACATAAATAGCAACCCCACCTCCTTTTTTGTTCTGTCTATCCTTCCTAAAAAATGTGTATCCCTCTATGTTACAGTCATCCCCATCTTTGTTATTTAGCCAGGTTTCCATTATTGCTTTAATATCAAAATTATGCTCTGTTAAATACAGCTCCAACTCACTTACCTTATTTTTGATACTTCTAGCATTAAGGCAAGCTATTTTTATATTACATTACTTATTATTTTATATTACTACGCATTTTCATTTCTACACCATTGTTTATTCCTCCATATACAGTATAGATCTAAATATGGCCTGTCCTAAACTCCCTGCCCCCTCATTACCTAACAATCCTCGACTAGCCTACTCATATGCCTCCCCATTACATTGGTGCCCCTCTGGTTATGATGTAACCTGTCATGGTGGAACAGGTCCCATCTGTTCTAAAATGAGTCCCAATTCCCCATAAACCTATACCCTTCTATCCTACCCCAAGATTTGAGTCAGGCGTTAAGCCTTCCAATCTCCTCAGTCTTACCTGGACTGGCGCATGGTACATTCAGAACTTCAGAGAAGACTACCGTGTCAGTTCTGCTCCTCAGTCTGGCACCTTACTCTTTGAATTTGGATCACAGAACTGACAGTCTACCCTTATGTATATAATTTGTTCCAACATGGACAATGACAACTGGATCAACCCCCCAAGAGCCTATCCACCCTTACAGGGAGTTCCCCCACTTGTGCACCTGGAAGGCAACACACAGTGTGAGACTCTCTCTGGAGCACACCTGCACTTCAATCACCTTAATGATTGAGTTCCCAACTATTACTACCTCTCTGTTTTTGGGAATTGGTTTTGAGGTGGCCCGTTGGGGCCCCTCGTCCCTGCCTACCACCTAAGAATCATCAGAGACACTGTCCAGCTCCGCAAGGACCTGATAACGGTTTGACACTTCTAATTCTAGGGTCGATGCCCCCGGACAGTGTGAACCCTTTTCCTTATGCCTTGTAACCGTGACCCACCTATTTCTACCTGTCTGATCTGGAATTTCCTCCCGCACCACCGTATGGGTGCACACTGTCTCCTTAAAGGACACCTAATGGCCAGGTCTGCCAATTCTCTACTAAATGCAATAAGTTAGCGAAGGTGCTGTCAGTATTCCAGCTGCTATCTTCTCCAAATGCTGTCTGTGAGAGCAGAAGCTTGGAGTGTGGAAAATAACAGAAGGTCAAATGTCCAGAGACTGAGCAGGCAACAAGATGTGGTACTCCAGCATGTGCAGGCTTCAGCAGCTGTGGTGATTTCAAGTGCCAGAGTTTTAACATTTTTACAATAATAATGTTTGGTACAATAAACTGATTAGTGTCTAGGAGCTTCACCTTCTTTTGCTAGAAATATGCAGTACTTTTTTCTTAGCAGAGTTCAAGAAATACTTTCTCACAAATTGATTCAGCATATTAATGAAAAAAAAAACAAGAATGTATAATACAGTATAATGATATTAAATAGAAATACAATATACAGTATATTGTATAAGAAAGAACAGTATTTCATAGTGTCGCAGATTGAGGCCCTTGTCGTCCTCTTGAACCCTCTGACTTGACTCCAGACACCAGGTAAAAGTCCAAATACTACCTTTATTTGTACAATACAGTGCACAAAGCACCCTCCACTCCACAATATTCATAAATCAATAAACACTACAATAATCAATCCTCCATACTCCCAGACACTTCGCCACCCTTCCTCCCAGCTCAGCTCAGCGTACTGGTTTCCCAGAGTCCTTTATATAGTCCCTGACCCGGAAGTGTTTCTCCTTTCTGTCCATGTGATCATGAACACTTCCGGGTCGGATAAAAAGCTCCTTTCTTCAACCCGGAAGCACGTTGTTGCCTCTTGTCATGTGATCATGACGCACCTCCGGGTTATAAGGCAAGTAAGAGTCCGGCAGCCTCTCCACAGCGACTCCTGGTGGTCCCCAAGGTATCCAGCAGGGCTGTGTATATAAACTACATAGTCCATGAGGCCCTGTTGGAATTCGGGGAACGTCCACACTGTTGAGAGAGCTCCACCTAGCGGTCTGGGGATGAGGGCCGGAATATTTAGCCAGCCACACACCACAATAGGCAGTTTATATATATTGTGTATATATAAATATATATATATATATATATATATATATATATATATATATATATATATATATATATATATATATACTGTATATATGTGCAGAACTCATTAAATGCAAAGTGAAGCATAACATTTTGATTGCAAATCAATTCTTTTTTCCTTTCAGATTTAAACTTAAGTTTCTTTCAGTTAGGCTAAATTGTTAATATAAATTACTTTTGAATTCACTGTGTAGTGCCACAACGGGAAAGCGAATTGTCTCTTAAACGTGTCCTTAGATAAGCAGATTGGCCCCTAGTATGGAGGCAGGCTGCACTGGGCGATACTCTTATCTGGTATGGCTCCTAGCAAGAGGTACAACAACAACTCATGACAACAATGAGTCATCTGGAAACAAAAGCAGCTTTAGAACAACATTACAAGCAAACTTGGCATACATTTTTTAAGATATCACTTTTCTCAGGTTGGGAGCCTAAACAGAAAACAGCATAATCATGCAAAATATTTTTAATTTGATTTTAAAGTTGGAGTTATATTACTATAATGGTGGGGCAGTATTTGTTTTATTCTTTCTTTGAGAAGCACCTTATTAAAAGAGGTAGAAGATTATTTTACATCATAATTCATTTGTCACCTTCCAAAGATCAAGTTTAAACTTGTCAGTTTTAGACAGCTTTTTGGACTTTCCATTTTATCAGTTCTTTAAAGAGTTTGGTGAATAAAGTGCTATATATTTATGGCACTCACAGAGAGAACCCTCAGAAAGTTAAACATAAAGAGAAAGGGAATTTGAAAATAAAGCATTGAATGTTGTATAAATATGAATAGTCCCCAGTATTAATGATCTTCTCTAAAGAATAAGTTTCTTTGCAGCCTTTTGCTGAGGTTGCTGGATATCATGGCCGGCCTGTACACTGGTACTGTGAGTGCTGTGCAGAGTGGAGGCAGGACCTCTGTGTTTTTCCCAGTTGATTCTGGGGTTCGTCAGGGGTGTATTCTTGCTCCTACTCTGTTCAATGCTTGTATGGACTAGGTGTTGGGCAAGGTCATGGGGTCCAGCGACTATGGGGCATCTGTTGGTGAAGAAAGATTCACGGATCTTGACTTTGCTGATGAGGCTGTGATCTTCGCGGAGTCAATGGAGGCTCTGATCGGGGCACTTGAGAGACTGAGTGAGAAGTTTGAGTGTCTGGGTTTGCGAGTATCCTGGATAAAAACCAAGATCTAGGCCTTTAATGACCTCTTGGGCACAGCCATCAGCAGTGTGTCTGTTTGCAGAGAGAGTGTCGACCTTGTTGAGAGATTTACTTACCTTGGCAGAGACATTCATGTCTCTGGTGACTCTTCTGTGAAGTCAGTAGATGGATTGGGAGAGCATGGGGGTCATGAGGTCGCTGGAAAGGGGTGTGTGGTGCTCCCGATATCTATGCAAAAGGACGAAGATCCAAGTCTTTAGAGTCCTGGTACTTCCTGTCTTGATATATGGTTGCAAGACATGGACGCTATCCAGTGACCTGAGACGAAGACTGGACTCCTTTGGTACTGTGTCTCTTCGGAGAATCCTTGGGTACCATTGGTTTGGGTACCATTGGTGTCGAATGAGCGGTTGCTCATGGAGTCCCGAATGAGGCACATTACCTGCATTGTGAAGGAGCATCAGTTACGGCACTATGGCCATGTGGCACGTTTCCCTGAGGGTGATCCGGCTTGTAAGATCCTCATTGTTGGGGACCCGAGTGGCTGGACCAGGCAAAGGGGTTGCCCAAATAACACCTGGCTGTGACAGATAGAGGGTCATTTCCGGAGGGTGGGACTGGGACCGCGTGTCTGCCTGGGGGGTTGCAAACCGGGATCCCAAGTTGTTTCGTCGTGTAGTGGGTGCGGCAACGCACTGTACCAGTGCATGTTCCCCAACTTGACTTGACTTGACTAAAGAATGTACACATGTAGTTAATGCGTTGTTTTAAGTTTATAAGGTCATTATTGTCACACGTGCAGAGTAAATGTGCTAATCAACATGTAACACGTCAGCACTGTCCAGTGCCGTGATTACTGTATATAATTAACTACCTTACTGTCTTCCTTACTTGCAAAATTAGGGAGAATTATCATTAACATTTTTTAGTAACCCTGGGTTCGATTCCCGGGTCCTCCCTGCGTGGAGTTTGCATGTTCTCCCCGTGTCTGCGTGGGTTTCCTCCGGGCGCTCCGGTTTCCTCCCAGAGTCCAAAGACATGCAGGTTAGGTGGATTGGCGATTCTAAATTGGCCCTAGTGTGTGCTTGGTGTGTGGGTGTGTTTGTGTGTGTCCTGCGGTGGGTTGGCACCCTGCCCAGGATTGTTTCCTGCCTTGTGCCCTGTGTTGGCTGGAATTGGCTCCAGCAGACCCCCGTGACCCTGTGTTCGGATTCAGCGGGTTGGAAAATGGATGGATGGATGGATTTTTTAGTAACACATTTAGCCTGGTTATAACAGTGAGTGGTTCACACCACAAAGCATAACATGGGCCATAAGACACCATGGTGGGCTGCATGATGGCAATGGCCACTGTAGCGACCATGTCAGGAACACTAGGCCACGTCCTTTGAGAAGGGGACACTTTGCCTGTTAGTTGTTTAGGTTGCACTGGTAATGAGAATGGTTGGAGGATTTGTGTTTTGGAGACTGACAAGGCAAGGCTCTAGCAGCAGTGAGCCCTTATATCACATTTAGAAATATAAAGTTCAGAATATTTAAAACTAGCAATAAAACAATCTGCTGATTATCCTTCATTACTCTGAGTATTCCATCTGATATTACAGAAGTCTTGTCATAGTTAGCATTTGCAAATATTCATTATCGTGATTTTTTTTTTCACAGTTTAGTTTTACTGGTAGACTGGCTTAATATGGAGCTGTAGATGGAATCTTCAGAAGACAGGGGTTTATTTTCATTCTCCAAAATGAATGAGCATTTATGGAAAAAAAAGTGTGTAGCTATTAAGAAACCAAGGCTGTGCAATCCTAAAAAAAAAGTAAGACCTTGAAAAATGATGATCCAATATTTGGATTAAGCGGTATTAGGTAATAGATGGAAAGCTGTTGAAAACCCAATGTGCAAAATGATGTTCTAATAATTTGGCCACAGGAAATTCACAAATTAAGTAAGGGCTGGAAAGAAATTTACACTTACTTAATTGGCTGATGAGGTGACTTACAACGTTTATGATACAATTGGTTACATTTCTTTTGTTTTCTTCCAATTGGAGCACAGGCAGGTAAAGTGACTTACTTAGGGTCACACAATGTCATTAGGCAGATTTGAACTCATTACTTCAAGGTTTGAAATTCAAAGCCTTGACTACTATACCAGACTGCCTGCTTAGAAAGCCTGTAGCTACTGCAGCCCACCAGGATCTGAGTTAACAGTCCAAAATTAAAATCACAAAACATGTCATTGCTCCCTTCAGAAATGAGATTATGATTCTTGCATCCTCCGTGTTCTATTAAGTGTTTGTGAGAAAGTGTAGCCTGCTGAGTGGAAAGCAGAAGCCAATTGTAGATCTGTGATCTGGCAAAGTTATTATTTTCATTCATTTATTCATTCACATTTTTAATTTGTTTTTTTCCCCAGTTTCAGAGTTGTGTGGAATCTGAAGGTGTATTGGCAGCAGTAAACATAAAATATCCCCAGATGAAGTTTCTGGTAAGTTTATTATTTAAATTTAAGACACTAACTCCAAAATGTAACAACTAGCAAGGTTATTAATATTATTATTGCATATTTTTGCATAAGCTTTTTATCCAAATCGCAGACATACAATTATAACCATAAAACAGTATTCCATCTGATATGACAGAAGTCTCGTCATAGTTAGCATTTGCGAAATATTTATTATCGTGATTTTTTTTCACAGTATAGTTTTATTACTTCATTCTCCAAAATGAATGAGCATTTATGGAAAAAAAGTGTGCAGCTATTAAGAAAGCAAGGCTGTGCAATCCTAAAAACAAAAAAAATGAGAGCTTGAAAAATTATGATCCAATAATTGGATTAAGTGGTGTTAGGTAATAGAAGGAAAGCTGTTGAAAACCCAATGTGCAAAATAATGATCTGGCCACAGGAAATTCACAGCAGCCCGAAAAATTGAATAAAACTTCTAGTTGCCTCCTTCTAACATTTTGGTGCTCATAAACCAAATCTTTTCTTCCACATTCTGGGCACCCTGCCAGCATGTCTGGCTCATTCTAATGAACAGAATGACACATCAGTGTTGGCCCAAGAATAGCACTCTGCACACACGCACACACTTGATCTCGATTTTCACTCCTTTTTTGGTTTGTCGCGACAACAGGGTTACAAATGTGCTTTTTTTCTTTAATGATTGACCAACTGTATGACAGGAACTGGACAGTAATGTGTCTGTTTTAATCGTTTCTTGTGACCTTACATGCTAACCAGTGAAGCTACCAGTTAAATAATTAGCAGCGTTTAGGGCGTTTCCTATTCAAACAAACTTGAACGCCCACAGACACTTTTGCAATGCTACAGTTTGGAGTTACACAACACTTTGTTTATGGGTATTTCATTAATTTCATCGCATTCTATTAACATTTAGATAAAAGAAGGTTTAAATTATTGTTATTTTCATAGATATCTGAAGTAACATTTGTCTGAGAAGAGGGCAGCTCAGCTTTGAGTGTTAAATTATAAGCACAGAGACATGATTCTTGAATGCACACTTGAGTAAAACATTGCAGGGCTCAATTAAGGCCAATGCTGGCACATTACACGTACAACTGGTTAAATGAAATTGGTCTGTAATTGCTGTGACATAATAACAACTTTAAATTAACAAGATGCATTTAGCGTGGCTTTTTGTTGAAACTGTGGGCAGAATCTGAATGTAGCCCCACCTGTACAAATATGCTGTCTGCCTCTTTTCTATTTGGAGCTGTACAAATGTCACCCGCCGCTCTCTGCCAAGATGAGGGCACAGCTCTTGGGTAATTAGTATGTTATATTCTGAGCACTGCTCAATGTCCAACTGTCACAAAGTGCTGTATGATGATTCAAATACGGTAAACTGAAAATATCTTCAGCTTAGTTGAGTTTTGGGTGCCCTTCAGACTCTAATAATATGAACATTTCTTTAATATTACTTGATTAATATCACTATCATGAATATTCAAAAAAGTGGCACAGACTAAGTTGATTTTCTCCCTAACTATCCTTCAGTTAAAACAGGTGTCAATCTCAGATCCTGGGGGCGCTGCAGTGGCTGCAGGTTTAAATTCTTGCCACTTTCTTTTTTAGGAAAATACCGATTTTGCCTTAATTTTGAACTTGCTTTGGAAGATTCACAATTCTTAATAATTTCTTTTATTCTCCACCAGTCCTTAATCAATAGAGAGATGGAAAGTGTTCTAACAGTTTTGAAAACATCTGTTGTGGCAGACCATTGAATTCATTAACAGCCAGAACTGGCTGGATTGTACATGGTGGTCCTCCAGGAACTGAGGTAGGACTCCTGAGTTAGAAGCTTAATTTGAATGCCAGAATTGTTTGGCCGCTATGATGGAAAAAGGAAGTTGTTAAGTGTTCTGAATCTTAATAATCCATCCATCCATCCATTTTCCAACCCGCTGAATCCGAATACAGGGTCACGGGGGTCTGCTGGAGCCAATCCCAGCCAACGCAGGGCACAAGGCAGGAACCAATCCCGGGCAGGGTGCCAACCCACCGCAGGACACACACAAACACACCCACACACCAAGCACACACTAGGGCCAATTTAGAATCGCCAATCCACTAAGCAAGTCAATTAAAAATAATGCAGCATATGTCTTTTGCCCTAAGTCGGTGGAACATTACATGATTTCTAGTTGGAGGGGAAGGTCAGACTTAACGACTGCATTTGCTATATCTTGTCACCTTAGGGATGTTAGACTGCATGATTAGGAATTGCAGAGAACGACAAATTACAAGATTCCATGGTGACTTTCCAAAACTGCTTTAAATTCCCAAAGTACTGCAAGCTTGCTGTATGCTCACAGCCAATAAATAACGTGATGTTTGACAAAAGGCTTTCCAGGTGTGGAGAGCTCAGCAACAATCTCATTCACTTTTATTTTCTTTTTTGAATTGTCATGATACAACAAACAAGAAACAAGAAACATGACAAAGACGAGTCTCTGTTTTGCTTGGGCAATACTAAACACCTGCCTTCCTTCTTTTCTCGTGGTGACATTGAATGCGTTGTACTTCCAGATATTGCACTTTGGTTGTCAGCTACCACAGACACAAAAGCCCACCCCCTACAACTTAAGACAAATCAAACCTGTTTGATTTTGTCGGGACGAGATGCAAATCAGTCTGAATGAGTCATTGGGAATGTCAAACTACATGACTGGAAATCAGAGGATTGAACCGTGAATCACTAAAATTATATTAATGAAGTCTGCAATTGAAAATCTTTGGAAAAGTTGTGAAGTGTGATGGGGATAACAAATTAAGTAAGGGCTGGAAAGAAATTTACTTAGTTGGCTGATGAGGCATCTTACAATGTTTATGATACAACTGGTTACATTTCTTTTGGTTTTCCAATTGGAGCACAGGCAGGTCAAGTGACTTACTTAGGGTCACACATTGTCATTAGGCGGATTTGAACTCATTACCTCAAGGTCTGAAGTCCAAAGCCTTTCCCACTATACCAGACAGCCCGCCTAGAAAGCCTATAGCCACTGCAGCCCACCAGGATCTGAGTTAACATTCCAGAATTAAAATCACAAAACATTTCATTGCTCCCTTCAGAAATTAGATTATGATTCTAGTGTCCTTCGTGTTCTATTAAGTGTTTGTGAGAAAGTGTAGCCTGTTGAGTGGAAGGTAGCAACCAACTGTAGATCTGGGATCTGGCAAAGTTATTATTTTCATTCATTTATTCATTCACATTTTTAATGTGTTTTTTCCACAAATTCAGAGTTGCATGGAATCTGAAGGTATATTGGCAGCAGTAAACATAAAATATCCCCAGGTGAAGTTCCAGGTATGTTTATTATTTATATTTAAGAAACTAACTCCAAAATGGAACAACTTAACTAGCAAGGTTATTAATATTATTATTGTTATTACATATTTTTGCAGAAGCTTTTATCCAAATCACAGGCACGCAATTATAACCATAAAGACTTTTAAAGCGCATTTGATTGGGACAAATTAGTTGTTAATGAACCTAATAAGGTTGATAGATGGAATAGTAACCACTTAAATTTAATCTCTAAATCATAAACTCCATGTCATTGTTTCAAAGGATGTTAATCAATAAGGCAGATTATGAATTTATTAGAATATCCAATTCTAAGAACATAAGGAATGAGCTCATATATGAGACAGATCGATAGTCAATGAAACACTGAGACTGACTGCACGCAATATAAAAGGCTGTCAGGTATTAGAAACTATATAGATTTTCAAAAGGTGTCTTTTTTGAGAACTGGACGCTAGTAAAATGAGCAGCAGTAATTGTGATGGGGACATTATTCTGTCACCGCAAACCAAGGCAAGCAGCAGATTTATAAGTGTATAGCAAATGAATGGTTAGATGACCAGTCAACCACAGAGATCTTACCGATTTGGTGTGACTGTGGTCATGTTGAGCTACAAAAGCACAAGCCAAAGAGCAGCACTGTATGCTGAAAACCATGATTTTGAATCTGATATTGACTACAAAGAGAAACCAGCGAAGGAAATGAAACTGTAGTTTGACTTCGGAGTGTAAACTAAGCAGGCTACTGCATTATGAATGTGATGAAGCAGCCTGGAGACAAAGTCCATTGTTTGTATTTGAGGAAGTGTTAAAAAAAAAGTTGAGTTAACGGTGGATCCCTATGATGTTGTAGAGGACAAACTTGCGGGGAGTGAGTTATTAAAAAATTATTTATAACTTTAACCAAGGAGAGTGACAAAATAATATTTACACAGATAACCTTTCAGTGAATGGTAATTTATGTTAAATTAATAGGACATGAAGAATTAGGACTAGATGAGACACTAGAACCCTGTAATGGGATGGCACCCTGGCCAGGTGTTGTTCTCACTTTGTACAGGTTGAATCCTGGGACAGGCTTCAGTCTCCCTCAACTCTGTCCTGGATAGGTGGGTTATAAAGATTTGATAGATATGGTAATCTAAAAATATAAAAAGCACAATTAGCAGATGTTCGATTGACTCAGTATAAGAGTAGATATAGTTAAAACGACAATTTTAGAAATCAGTTTGAAACTGGACTTTAACCTAACCTACCAATACGTTTTTAATGATATGAGAGGTAAACCCATGGGAACAACATGCAAAATACACGCAGACAACAGCTGGGTGCTGGATTCAAACCCTCGACACAGAAGCCTTGAGGCAGCACCACTGAACACTACACCTCCACTTCATCCACACAAAAATATTAAAAATATATCAACTGTAGACCAACATTTTGATGAAATAATTAAAGCGAAACATGAAATGTAAAGTCCTACTAAACAAAGGGGAGCAACCTTCCTATTATGATAGAGCTTCTTACAGCTGCGCATCAGTTGGCTCAAACAGAAGGTAAATAAATACAAAACCCATTCACTGTAACAAGCTGCTGGCTCCTGAAAGTGGACTCGCAAAGAAGAGAACTTGCACTGTCTTCTTTTTCCATCTTTGCGAGGTAATTACAGCAACAGGATTGAAAGAACACCTCCTCAAGAAAGAGCATGAACAATATTAACCATAGCTTCATGTAAAGCATTTTGAACCTGAAGGAACAGAATCACGAGTAAACTGTGGGCCCGTGAAGGGTTGGTGACCACTCCACCACACACATGAATGAGATTAGAAGGCACATACAGAGCTGTCATGTATTAAGGCATTCAGTGGTGTGCAGACATCACTCAAACAAAGACAGCAACGGGCTAAGCCGTATTAGATTATGTCAAATGGTTAAAAAATCTGTTATTTTTAAGTGGTATAATTGATTTTATAAAAGATGTTTGGTATTTCTTCTTCCACCTTTCCCTGCACAGCACTAAGGATCAATGGTGTTCCACTTACTGTATGCTTCCTTTATCCTTCCATCCTCTTTTCTCTGAAAGCCTGTCTCTGTTCTTTAGACACTGTTATGGAAGCCCTCCGACAAACTCCTAACCGTCATCCTTCAGTAGTCTCAGAACACATCATCCTCTTCTGTTTGCTGTGACACCGTTTTTAAAAATCTTAGAGTTTCTTGAAGAAACACCGCACATCAGTTCACTCAGTCTAAATTTGTGCATAGGTTATATCTTACCTCTCACAGAAACAACATTTATTTATATAGCACATTTTCATACAAATGATGTAGCTCAAACTGCTTTACAGGATGAAGAAAGAGGACAAAAGAAAAAAATATTAAAATTAGGCAATACTAATTAACAAAAAATAAAGTAAGGTCTGATGGCCAGGAAGGACAGAAAAAAAAAACTCCAGAGGGCTGGAGAAAAAAAAAAACAAAATCTTCAGGGGTCCCAGGCCATGAGACCGCACAGCCACCACTAGACATTCTACCTAACATAAATGATCTTAATCAGTCGTCATGGTTTTCAGGCTTCACATGGAAGAACTTGATGATGATGGTCATGTGGACCTCTGGCCTTCAATCCATCAATGTAGGGACTGCATGGTGCTTTGATCAGGTGGTGGTGGCGCAGATCAACACCACAGAAAATCAGAAAGAGAACAGCAGAGAAAGTAGGGGTTAGTATGGATTTCAGAGCAATGTAAAAAATGATAATTAAATGCATATACAAAATATCAGGGTTACACTAAAATGATATGAGAAAGACATGTTAAAATAAGGAGTTTTTAGCAGTTTTTTAAAAATGCTTAACCGTATTAGCCTGGCAAATTTCTATCGGTAAGCTATTCCAGATTTTAGGTGCATAACAGCAGAAGGCTGCCTCACCACTTCTTTTAGGTTTAGCTCTTGGAATTATAATAAGACACTTATCTGAAGATCTAAGGCTACAATTTGGAGTGTAAGGTGAAAGACATTCTGAAATATAGGATGGAGCGAGATTATTTAAGGCTTTGTAAACCATAAGCAGTATTTTAAAGTCAATTCTAAATGGCACGTGCAACCAATATTGTGACATCAGAACTGGAGAGATGTGCTCGGATTTTCTTTTCCTAGTTAAGATTCCAGCAGCTACATTCTACACTAGTTGCAATCGATTGATGTCTTTTTTTGGGTAGTCCTGAGAGGAGTGCATTACAGTAATCTAGTCGACTAAAAACAAAAGCGTGAACTAATTTTTCAGCATCTTGCAAAGTTATAAGGGGTCTAATTTTTGCTATACAGTAATCCCTCCTCCATCGCGGGGGTTGCGTTCCAGAGCCACCCGCGAAATAAGAAAATCCGCGAAGTAGAAACCATATGTTTATATGGTTATTTTTATATTGTCATGCTTGGGTCACAGATTTGCGCAGAAACACAGGAGGTTGTAGAGAGACAGGAACGTTATTCAAACACTGCAAACAAACATTTGTCTCTTTTTCAAAAGTTTAAACTGTGCTCCATGACAAGACAGAGATGACAGTTCCGTCTCACAATTAAAGGAATGCAAACATATTTTCCTCTTCAAAGGACTGCGTGTCAGGAGCAGAGTCTGTCAGAAAGACAGAGGAAAGCAAACAAATCAATAGGGCTGTTTGGCTTAAGTATGCGAAGCACCGCGGCACAAAGCTGTTGAAGGTGGCAGCTCACACCACCTCCGTCAGGAGCAGACAAAGAGAGAGAGAGAGAGATAGAGAGACAGAGTTTGTTTTTCAAGCAAAAATCAATACGTGCCCTTCGAGCTTTTAAGTATGCGAAGCACTGTGCAGCATGTCGTTTCAGGAAGCAGCTGCACAAAAGATAGCAACGTGAAGATAATCTTTCAGCATTTTTAGACGAGCGTCCGTATCGTCTAGGTGTGCGAACAGCCCCCCTGCTCAATCCCCCTACGTCAGGATCAGAGAAAGTCAGCGCAACAGAGACAGAGAAAAGTAAGTTGGGTAGCTTCTCAGCCATCTGCCAATAGCGTCCCTTGTATGAAATCAACTGGGCAAACCAACTGAGGAAGCATGTACCAGAAATTAAAAGACCTATTGTCTGCAGAAATCCGCAAACCAGCAAAAAATCTGCGATATATATTTAAATATGCTTACATATAAAATCCGCGATGGAGTGAAGCCGGAAAGGCGAAGTGCGATATAGCGAGGGATTACTGTATTTCTTAATTGAATAAATGCTGTTCTAGTAATCTGATTAATATGTTATTTAAAATCAACAATTACCCCTAAATTCTTTACCTCTGTCTTAACTTTCAAGCCTAATGGATAGGGTACATGTTATAGGCCCCTGCCCACATCCCTATACTTCTTTTGCCACAATGATGCTATTGGAACATTTACGCATGTGTGTTTGCTTTGCCCTCATATTCTAGTTTTTCAATCTTCAATCTTCCGCTCTCTGTTGTCAATACTATCGCTTTTTCCATTCTCACATATTCTTAAACTCTAAGACCTTTCAAGCCTTGATTTCTCTGAGCTCCAGTGTAAGTTTGTAAGCTTGGGTGCAGTAGCTGCTTCTCCTTACCTCCAGATGGAACACTCTTGATCTGATCACAATGAAAAAATGTCCATCTTCATTTTATAATTTGATATTTTCTGGTGTTGTCAGGGAACCATGGCGGTACAATGGTAGTGCTGCTGCCTCGCAGTAAGGAGACCAGGGTTTGCATCCCATGTCCTCCTTGCATGTTCTCTCCATGTCAGTGTGAGTTTCCACCCATACTCCAAAGACATGCAGGTTAGGTGAATTGACAATCCTAAATTGGTTCCAGTATGTGTGGCTAGCATGTGTGTGTTCGTCCTGCGTTGGACTGGCGCCATGTCCTGGTTTTGTTCCTGCCTTGTGCACTATGCTAGCTGGAATAGGCTTCAGCAGAACGACATGACCCTGTTCAAGACTAAGCGGGTTAGAAAATAACTGACTGACTGGTGTTGTCTGAATCACAAATTAATGGAACAACTAGCAACTCCACTCTTTCAATCCTTTAGGAGAATAAAATTGTGATGCAGCTGCTCCCTTGGTGTGGTCTGCTGTGGTTCCTGCTGGGATGGTCAGTGGAGGTGGAGGGATTTGTTCCAACTATTAACTGCTTCTCATTCTGGCATGTTTATTCCTTTTGATTTAATGCATTAACAAAAATGTAAAAATAAAATAATTCCTGTATTTGCAAGTTAGCACCAGCACCCACCATTCATTTTGATCACGCTAAAGGCCAAGCAACTGACCATACAGTATACAGTATTGCAAGGCAAATGGCAATATCAGTCCGCACCCATGATGGCTGTGATCTTACTTCTTTTTTTCCACTCCACTTATAACAAGGAAGCCATAACAAGCAGTTAGTATCAGAGTAAAGAGTTTTAGAAGTGCCATTACATGCCTTATACAGAACAGGAGATCAGCTCATCTTCTTGGCATGAAGTGAAATGTATTTAAAATAGACAAAAGGATTCCAAAAAGGATGCAAACAAAGACATGCAGATTGGATGGAGTGGCGATTATAAATTTGCCCCTGACTTCCATGTGTGTGTGCTTGTCCCAGACTGTTCCTATCTTGCACCCGGTGCTTGCTGGGATAGACTCTGGCTTTCTCACAATGCTGCTCTGGAAGATGGGTGCTTTCCTGTCCATTAGAGAGAACGGACATAAAGATGCCACCAAAGATTAGGGTGTAACCAATTAACAAGTTGTCTCCTTAAATACCAGAAGATGATTACTCCTTGATGGTCTCATTTGACTTTCACATACTTGATGATTTGGAGCTGTCCACAAGTAAACATGTTGTGTATGGGAAGAAAAACAGTCATAATACTCTCCTAAAAATAAAGTCACTCAATTAAAAGAGCAGCATGCTCTCAACAGGTGGAGGGTAAATGTCTCTCTCCAAGCAGAGAAGATGAAATATTTTTGGGGTTTCATCTATAAATGTGGGTAGTGGTCAGAGCTGCTCCTTCCTATGCACACACTCACATCATGCACCGTGCATTGGGCCCACAGTTGAAGGACCATTCAGCCCACCAAAGATGTTATGGCAGTTTCATGAATCTTCAAATTAATGTTGTTGACAGTCACTGTCATACAGAGAGATGGCTTCATGTCTACATCAGTCAGGAGTACAGAAGAAGAAAACACGTGAAAACATGAGGCAACAGCTTGTGCTACCCTGGCAGGTGTGTTTAGAAATCTAAATTTGTCAAACATCTAGTAAGCTAGCTAACATTACATCAGCTAGCGGTTTACTGGGGTAACAATAGAGTAACATTATATGAAATAGTTTTGGTACTGTGTGTTTAACAGACATCTGATATTTTGTACCTAGCTGACACATAGATGAAGATTATTTATTACTGCCACATAGGACCTCCAGCCCTGTACTTGTTAAAGGCTGCTACCGTCAGTCAATGAATGAAGTGCTTTAAATATAATTTATGCACACTGGTTCTCTTACTTACTAGTTAAGCACTGACTGAACTGTGGAAAAGCACCAAGCAATTAACTTTTAGTTCACATTAATTTCAACTTGGTTAGTTTTATTGGTAGCTAACATTACTAATTTAGTTATTGCCATATTGCTATCCGCTGTCACTGGACTCGCATGAAGTTTAGATTCGTTTATAAGTGTAGGCGATATATTCACCTGTCCATTTTGAAATAACTAAATATTCAGCTTCATTTCGATCCCATATGTACTGCATCAAGTTTATCAAGCATGTTCAGTAGTAGTATTGGATAGAAGTAGTTTTTACTTTATTATTAGCAGTAGTACTAGTATTTATTATTAAGAGTAGTGGTAGTAATATTTTTTTATTAGCAGTAACAGTATTTTTTTTTGTCACAAATGAGATTGTTGGCTATATCAAGTAACAAACGGTAACAACACATTGATATATGGGACCATTATTATTATTATTGCTAATTACAGTATGCATTCATTTTTCAAATCATAAAGTTATGGTTAAGTTTATGGAGTGTTCTTCGTTGTTTATACATTTACTGTTGGAATTTGCTTTAAGCAATACTACTGTAGTGGATTCAGGCAGAGGTTTCCAACTTACACGGGGTGGCACTGGTAATGGACATTGTGCTACAGTCATCATATGGATAGTGATGGTTTACTTATGTGTTTTAATAACTCCTGTTTATAGCTATTTTTGTTTATTTAATGAATATTTAAATTAAGGCAGAAAAGGAGTGTCTAAATGGAATGAATGCAAGTGTTTAAAACACATCTGCAAAAAAAAAAAAAAATCAAACTAAGCATAGGCTATATTGTAAAATTTGTTACCTTTTTTTTATTTATTTAAATCTGTTGTCCAGTTCTTTTGTTCCAAGGACTTGCAGGTGAAGAGTAGGAACAGATTCCCAAGAAATTATGGGCTTTTATAACATCATGGGATATTCGGCTATTTGGTTTGAGTGCTTGTATGTACAATGTGTTACTTTTATTATTCATAATTTAAATATTTCATGTCTATCTTCACAAATTTAAAGCATTTTGGTTTTGAAATGTTACGTGAGTGCCTACTTAAACCCTGTGTCTTCCCCATTTGAAAAGACCCAAAGGGTTGAGAATGCTTCCAGCCCCCCTTTTCCAGAAGTCATGGAGAGGAAAATAAAAATACAAGCCCTGGGCTTGTAGAATAGCTGGATATTTAATTACTTGCATCTATTTTTAAGTTTTTCTATAGTTTAAAGTTGAGTAAACATACTGTCTTAGTGGTTTTATTTATGGCTTGCTTCTTACCCACTAGCAGCCACTCTAACCCAGTTTGCCACCCATCTTCACTTTGGAGTTTTGGCTAATGCCAGAATGAGATGATGATGGTTACACAGTGGCAGAATAAGATGACTCCATAGGATTACAAGTAGAGAATGATTTGAGAAGCGCTTGGCATCTAGCCATCACTGCTCTGGCCTGAGAATGGAACTAAATGGTTGACCAATACAGCACCTGCTCAGATTACAAACAGAGGTTACTCTTAAGAGCACACTGGCAAAGCACCCCCGGGATACAGTGTGAAGATTTTTTTTCTCCATACTACCCAAAAAAAAAAACAAGTGTAAGCAAATGTCCAGAAGGGGACAAGTAGGCTGACTAGGGCTAGCATATAGGAGTTATTAGGAGAAATTAAAACGAATACAAGTGAAAGTAGGAAGAAAAAGGACACAAAGTAAAGGCTGGCATCCACCTGACCATTGAGGTTATGTTCACTTCAAGATGTGAGCACAGCCAAGACCTGGGCAAAGGTAAATTTGGTATAATAGAACTGGATAATTCACATTTGGGAATGTTAAAAAGAGTTTTAACATGTAGAACCACAGATGCATTGGGAATCCTACCAAGCCTACTTTGAAAACAGCACACTGCAAAGTACAGCCATTTTCTCACTTGAATATTAAGTAAATGGTGCTCAGATGTAGTGAAACCATTATTGAACATTCCATGTTTTCCATTAAGTATAGGATCAATAGGTGCATTGCTTGGAGGTTCCATGGTTGCTTTACATTAACTGCTAAAAACTAAAGAAAAAAGAACTTTCACAGAAAATACAGGGCAATGTTTTTAAAAGCATCAATTAAAGGTGAGGGAAATAAGAAAATTTCCCAGGCTTGACAAACACAGTGATGTCCATTAACCGGCAAAAGTACTTCAGTAAACTATGAACAATTACAGAATTGGGTATCCTCCAAAAGTCCACAATCTACTTGATAACCCCAGGCACGGGGGCTGCTCAACACATTACAGGCTTCCATTACAGACTTTACTGGTTAATTTCAGCCTTTTTGGATACAAGATAATCGCGTACCAAGCTGCTGTCCACAGTTTAAGGAGATGCAACTGTGCAAGGCCTGGAATACTCAACAACAAAATAAACGGAAAGAAATCTGCTTCTGTCTGCAAAAGACCAGGGAATTAATAAAACAATGACACAAGGAAGTAAGTTTCTGAAGCTGTACAGCAATCCTGTGGAGGAAGACGAGGTCCTCATTCAGTTATAGGGTAATTATTGGCCAGGAGAAACTAACATTCTTGCTTTGAGGTGGCAGAAATTTCATAAGAAAACACAAAATGAAAATTCTACAGTGCTAAGATTTAGAGGCTTTCAAATCAAGATGCAGTTTTATTTCTAGCTGCAACAGCGAATAGTGACACTGCAGTCTATGATAAAAATGTGCCTGGCTAACAGTGTGGCACTGTATATTGCATACTATAGTTACTCTTCAGTTTGTTTTTGTGGTCAAGACCTCCCCTCCCAGTGACTTAATTATAGACAACTTGCATAAGTTATTATTTTTTTTTTTAATATAAAGATATCAGTAATCATGTAGTTTGACATTCTCAGCAGTACACCAACAAAATCAAACCAGTTTCATGTTGACTTAAATCACTGGGGCAAGCTCTGTATTTGCACAAGTTAAGAACCAATGAGAGATTACTGGGAAGTACAATGAATGTAATGCAGTGATGAAGATCAAGGAACATGACGTTTTAGGCCTTGTAAACAGAAGAGCTCAGGGTTCTGTCATCTAATATTTTAATTGCCATAAAAGAATGAAAAGGCCCTGGTTGTGGCTGAAACCACCTTCTCATTAAGGTAGTCATAGCACACCAGTTTAGTCAGGAAACATGCAATTGGCTGTCAAATTATGGCAAGCTTGCCATACATTTACAATGTGAAATGGCGCTACAAGGTTGCCATGAAATTGTGTAGTCTGTCATGCCCTGTAGGTACTAGGCATGCATTCTGATATCATTAGGTGCAAGAATCAAGTTTAGTATCACAACTGACTAAAAGGTATCTGCATGTGGCTTTATGTAAGAATTTTCTTCACACTTTATACATATTAGGCAGCTCTTACCTTATCTACCTTACTCATACCATCATAAAAAAAGGAGCCTTTTTTTCTACACATTTACATTTCTATTTTGAGATGTGACTGCTCGTCAGGGCTAAACACGGCAAGCCAGCAGCAAGCTATAAAAAGGCTAGAACAAACGGGCAGTTAGAGGTATCCATTTAAAAAAAAAAAACACAAAAAAACTAATGGTTCAACCACATAACACTACAGAATACTTACTGATCTTCAAGAGCCAGGGGGGGGGAAAAAAACTTCAGTGTCTGCAGCTTTGAGATGGCCATTAATGTGTTCCTTTTAGTTAATGGGAGCCTAGGCAAAAGGACCATCCCTAACCATAAAACAGCTAAACACTGATGCACGATTCAAAGCAACATAGCGCCCAAGTGTTACATCCTTACTGTTCTATACCATCAACCCGGAAACAGCAACTCTACCAAGAATCAGCAGAGATCACCCATAAGGTTGCTAAATGTCAATGTACAATATGCAGATGATAAACGTGCTTTCATCAGTAGCAGTTAAGTCAATTTTTCATTCACATTTGTGTGAATATTACTAATTGGTGAAAGCCACAAAACACTAAAGCACATTCACCATTCTATTTCAATAGTGAAAATCAAAAGCATGAAAAAATCTAGGTCCTGGTCAACCTTGTTTGGTCTCCAACATTCACTTCTTCTAGACTATTTTAAATCATCACACATCCTCTTTCTGCTGCCTTTAATGCTACAAACATACCTTAAACCTAGCCAAAAAGAAAAATAAAATTAAAAGCAGTGGGTTATCCAAATCGATCTGTGGGACAAGTTGTAAGCAGCTTGGTTTGGAAAGAAATTCTGTTTGTAAAAGGAATGGATTTTTTGGTAATCTAGTATAAGCCCTTAAAGAAAAAACAGTTGCAAAAATTTAGCCTATGACATAAGGTTTATGGCTTCTTTTGCCCAGTAACTAGCCCCACACCAATTTTTTTTTATTTTTTATTACCTATTGCTGTGGTAAGGACAGTTTCTCATACCCAGCTCTTCAACACATTTCAGAATTAACAATTCCTTCAGCTCAGCTGTCCATCTACATCAAGAAATTTAATAAACGGCCCACAACAAAAAGCTAGGCTCTCTCACACGGTATATCATCCGTACTTTGTGTTGCCATCGTTCAAGTTCAAGAATCCATTAACACCCAAAACATTGAAGAAAACTGTCCAAATTAATGGTTAAAAGGATCTTAGAAAATATCCATTCAAAAGTACTTCAACCTATGCATTGGTCCCCCAAGAGAACATCCTGCTTAATCTCAATGGACTAGTTGTTGGCACCAAAAATAAAATTCTTGGTTGTATCTTAGTTGTCCACATCTTAGCTTCTTGGTTGTTCTACACATGCAGTGTAAAACAACTAATCTTTTTAGTAATTCTTAGCTTGTGATGGAGCTCTCTGGAGCAATTACTCCTAATTCCAAATAATGGTTGTGGTGTTTTTTTTTTTTTTTTTTTAAACATAAAAAGGCCTTGTACCCTTTTAATATACAAGTATTAATCATTGAAACCAGAATTTCTATCCACTTATTAAAACTGACTAAACAAGAGTGTGAACTTGTGAGGCAACATGACTAAAAAAAAAAAAAAAAAAAACATCGTAGGTCAGGAACAATAATTTGTAAGTTAGAAAACAAACATTCAGGCGCTTTTGGTTCTTAGTTAAGCATTTGGAAAGTTGGAGAATGTTTACTTTATTCAAAGAATCGTTTCTATCAATTTTATAACAATGAGCCATATTCAAAAATACTGATTACAGAATGCAATGACATGCATTAATTTAGTACATGTTTAATAGCACTTTACAATATCGTGCATTTAAAATCCGAGCCTGTGGGGGCTGAAACAGCTTTCATAGACAGCAGATCCCAACTCAAGTAGATCTGGGAGGGGAGGGTAAATTCTAAGGCTAGTTGTTCATATTTCTTGAACATAATTTTAGAAGTAACTCCAAAGGAGATCCAAAATCCATGAAGTATGCCCATGCACACAGCCATGGATAAGACCGATCACAGTTGACTGTCACAGCTGATCGACATACTTTGTGTTTGAATAACAATTTGTTTTGCAGTCAGAGGTAGCTATTAGGAACAAAAAATAAATAAAAAATAAAAAAATAAATAAAATAAAAAAATCGCTAGATAAATTTGAAACAGTAAATAATTGAGGGTGAAGATTAAATGGGGTGCAAAGAGTATTTAAAAAGATTTCAAAACTTTCACAGCAAACCCTATTTATGAAACTTTCCTCATACATTTGCTTGAACAACTGTACCTGAAAACGGGTAAGCAGAGCCAATTAGCCTGGTTTCGAAAACTAAAGTTGAGAAAGCAAGCCAAGTATGTACTATTACTGGGAACACTGAGGAAGACACTGACAGGAGTCTAAAGTTGGAGTTCAGTTCTAATCCAAATCCTCTGGGTATTCTGGGTGGGGGCAATTTCTGGACTTTGGTGTCAATCAGCAGTAAAATTAAAAATTCCAATATAGAAAAACAACCTTGGTGCTTACAGATATAATCCAGTTTGAAAAATCAAATCAAATCACTGCTCAAAAAACAAAAGTACCAAAGAAACCAAATGAACACTGCCACACAAACACACACAGGACAACCTTGAAATACCTGTTATATACACATTTACTGACTAATGGCCAAACCAATTAGGTAGTCTTGGAAATTTTAGATCAATACAGTCCACTAAGAACTACTTTAATTTATATACCTTTCTGCAAAGGCAGGCAACCAAACGGCAAACAGGTACATCATCTCTTTAGATAACAGGACATTAATCTAGGAAAGGAGGCTGGATTAAAAATCTCATCCAACCTAACATCTATACTTGTCAGGGTAATATTCTCCACCCAAATTATAAACGGATTTGCCAAATAAAAGCAAAAGCTTGGCAGATGCACATGTTCTGGATTGGCTACTGTGTGGATCTATTACTGCCTAGTGCCACAAGATATCCAAGTAACTTCAACGCTAAAATTTGTAAAAAAAAAAAAAATAAAAAAAAAAAAAAATTATATCAGCCTAAACAGAAGTAAATGCTTAGGCAATCTACTAATACACTACTAGCTTCCTGATAGCTTAACATACAAAACCATCAATTTTACTACTTGGCTACTTTAAAATCACTGAACATAAAATGAATCATTCAAGTAGGACTGCATATTAACACCAAGTCTAAGAACTGGCCATTAGAACATACATTTTCCCCCCATACAATACACTAATATAAAGGACTACAGAGGGATTGCAAATAAGGCATTTTATTTACATTTGTAACATCAGTGTTTTAATGTTCCCATGAAAGTTTCTTTGCTACATGGCTGGACCCATATCAAACAAGCTATTCTGACAATTTTCACATCAGATAAAAAATAGCTTGTTATCCATAGACCATGTAGTAATCTCTTCCCTTAAAGAAAACAGCTATATTGCCAACTCTTGGGCAAAAAAGCCAATGAGCATTTTTCCAAATTGTACCCAGTTAGAACGATTTCATTAAAATGTTAATGTGAAAAACCATGGACATCTGTCTTTGCTAGGAAGCACCTTTGCCAAAAGGGCATCCTGCAGCCAAGTCAGCCCAAGGTGACTCCTGAATTAAAACATTTAGCCTGAAAAATAAAATTTAGAAAAGCTATAAAACTTTTGCAGGAGGACATAGCTTTGTATACCACTGGAAAAATCTAAGTGACTGGGAATCTTGAATGGAAACTGGTGAAGAACACTCTGAATCCTTCTAAAATAGTATTAACTCAACTAATGAAGAGGAGAAATAAGCATTTAGACAGGAGCTGACAAAGTATTTGTAAAGTATATTAATTTTGACGAACCATAACAGATTATCAAGAACAATGTCAAAAAATAAAACATGCAGTACAGACAGGTGTAGTATAGCTTTTAACCAAAATGTTTTTCAGCACATTGTTCCCTAAAGCAATGTATGTAGTATTCAAAAGAAAAAACAAGGAGAAGTTAGTAACACTGCCACAAGTCTGAACTTCGAAAAGCTGTTTAAGTCAGCTCCACAAATAGCTTTAAGAGTGGAAATGAAAAGGACACCCTTAATAAAAGGTAATCAGTAACACATTTTACAACATTGCAAAGTAAACCCAAAAAAAAATCCACATCTGGATTACTTTGTACAGGCTTACACTCATTTGGTACCAACAAGAACAATGTATACAGCGATTTAGTAAATGGCCAAAACTAACATTAAAAAAAGAAATGACTAAGGCATTAGCAATTGGAACTCATGCAGCAGTAGTAGCTCTAGACAAGACAGGGCTCAATATTTAAGATTACCATCTGCTTGCAATTTCTTCAGCACGAACTTGAAAAAATAAACAGAACTGACCAAGCAGCCTTTAAACCTTGTCTTACAAGGAGGAAACAACACTGATTTACATCCACCCAATAGCTGGAACTTAGGAAATGTGTTAAAACAGCAGTAAATATCAAAACATTTAAGGAAATGGAAGGGATATATTTTAACGCTATTCTGATAGCAATAGTCAGGTTTAGAGATACCCTTGCAACTATCAGCACTGTACATTTCCAGAGGACTGAGCTTTTTGTCACATTTTGGAACACATCCGCATGAAATGCACACTGGGCTAAAGAAAGCTAAATGTCAATTATAAATATGAAACCAATACAGTGGTCTGCGGATAAATTTAAAAAGTGCCGATGATCAGGTAACACTAGTCTGAAAAGTTTTACTGTTGGTCAAGTTGAGTCACTAAAAAAGTAGGTGCTCACTTGCAGAGACAAAAATATCTTCATGATATACATTGTTCAAAAATTGAAAAACAAGTACTGCACCTCAACAGCAGGTGATAAGATTTAATTGCTTGAAAACCTCAAAATAAAAATCGATATAAAGACTATGGATTAAATCAAGAATACCCTATAGGGAGAACTTGGAGCCAGCCAAAGAATCTACTTTTAAAACTTTCATAAATTAAAAAACACAGCTAACTTGCATTTTGGAAGATTAAAAAAAAAAAATTTACTTGTTAAACTCAAAAACAGTTTATAAAGTGTATGTAAATCTATGCAATTGCATTCTAGTAATACCAAACCAGTAATGAACTCTTGGTGATGGCATTACAAGAATTCATTCATATTTCATATAATATTATATATATATATATATATATATATATATATATATATATATATATATATATACCCAACAACAACAAACTTAAATTTCACTGCATATAAAAGTCCTGGGATTTTGCAATCCAACACAAGTAAGCCCTTCTATAAATTAAGATCAACATGACCAATATCCTTTGTTAAATATACAGCCGTTTGCATATTAGAATGCATTGAAAATAAACTACAAAATGTAAGAAGACATAGCAAGGTTTACGACCATCATTTAACACCCGTAAACTGAATATTCACAGGCTAAAAATTAAGGCGTTACAGGATTAAAACTTAAGCATTAACTTCTGCATAGTACTTCTAAGCTAGACTTCTACCATTATTTCAAATACTTGAAATTTCTGAACATCAGATGTAACACTTTTAAGCAGGTGATTAAATGAAAGGATACTGCTGTCATGCAGCTAGTAAACATGCTAAGAAATGCTTGCAAAAAGTTAAGAGCATGCACTGAGCTACCGGTGATCAGTTCAAAGGAAGTCAACACTCAAGGACAATTATACCAATTATGGCGAATACAGCACCCCAAAAAGCTCAGAAAAAAGGAATGGTAGGGTAAGACATCAAGCACTTTCCACCACCAAAATGTGTTGTTCTAGACACTGCATTTTGGCCATACATTTCAATCTCACTTTGTATAATCAACTGGAGGTGGCCACAAAGAATTGTAACTTACCAGAATGACTACTTCCAAATGGCAAGACAGTAATACTTTACATATATAGAATAGTGCAGTATTAAAGTGTGTTTGCGTGCATATATATGCAGACACACACACAAACCCAGGTAATCGTACCACCAGGCTATTGTTACTTTAAAGGTGACAAGGGCTTTGCATGGAGGATGTAGAAAAGTATACACAACATAGTAGTATTTATCATGTCCAAGGTTTAGACAGATTTAAACTGCTCCAAACCTAGATGACAATTGGGCAACAAATATCACACAAATGCACAATAAGAATCTAGCAGCTTTAGCCAACATTAGACAGCTGTTCCTTCATCCTGAGCTCCACCACCCCCCCCTCCCTAAAACATGATTTTAATACAATCCAGCAAAAGCACGTTGTCAATCATTGAATTTTCAGATTGTCATAAGATTTAAGAATTTTTATTCCACAATTCCTGGGTGAAGGGAGGGCTTCAGCTACACACCAAATCACAATTCAAATACACCAGTGGTAAATTCAGTATTTCTCCTCAGCCCACCCATTTTTAATACAATATTACTACAGAGAAGGGTCAGAATTACTCAAAATGACAACTAAAGTGTATAGTGAACCTGGAATACCTCAAGTCATACACACAGCAATTAAAAAAATTAAGATACTCTTCCGTTATTCAAGTTTCAAAACTTTGAGAATACAAAATAACATTTAAATGGGGCGAAAAAAAAAAACAAAAAAACTTTAATCAAGAATTCAATACAAACAAATGCAGTCTTTTAATCCCTTGTAATGTTGGTCCAATATATTTACGTTCAAGAGAAACAACCCGTTTTCCTAGAAATCCCTGCAATTAAAGATTTCAAGGAATCTTTTACATTAAAGTAGGTAAACATTCAAATTAATGACTGTTCAGCACATGCAAGACCACACAGTAGCACACGCTGCAGACAAAACTTCAGACTGAGACTTTGTTGGGTGGGTGGGGTCTGGGGAAAATAGATCCCTCATTTGCTATTACTTCTTTGCAAATAAAAAAAGAGCAACTGAACTGCATTTTTTCTGGTTTTTTTTTTTTATTATTATTTCTCTCTCTCTCAAGTCTGGTGACAAAGGCCTCAAGTGAAAAGGTTTGTAATGCTTACGCCCTTCCCCCAGTTTGAGTTCCCCTTAAACATGCCATATGGCGTCAGTACAACATTCTGAATGCCTACCTAGCTGAAAACATACAGGCTTTAGACATTAAGGTTGCCAATGACAGCCAACAAGTTGACATTTAGTACAGAGGTAACAATTGCACATGGCCACCAGCATTGACTTGGCTGCAGGATTGCATTAAGGCAGACCGGCATTAAGAAAAAAAATCACTGAAGTTTAATCATTTGGGTTATTAGAAAACTGTTATACTCAAGGTTTAAGTTTATGTGCCGATAAAGACCCATTTCTACTTGATGACACCAGTGCAGCACTGGGAAAGGACAGTACTACCAATCACTCAATATGACTGAAGTATTGCCTTTGGTTTTTAAATAGTGGACAACTTTTGACTCTGGGCAAAGTTCAGCACATTGAATAAAACTGAAATATAGAAGACTTCCAAGGGAAGAGAATATAAAATAAAATGGAAATTAAACATATCCTGAATCGCATTTTTATCATGTTTAGGAATGTAAGTGGTAGGACTAATACCTTTAAAGCATAAGCAAAGAGAGGAAAAAAAAAAAATCACAATTCAGTAAAATAAAAAGCCACCTCAGTGATTTGGCGTAATGCCCATCAGCCTACAAGACAGTTGTAAAGTCCAGTGCCATTTTGAAACAGAAATCAAAAACTGAGGTTGTTTGTGAAGGCCATAGCTTTGGTGACAATTAGAACCAAAATGTAAGATTTGTGGTAGGTCTCAGCATGAGCAGCCAGTCTCTTCCTATTTACTTGGTCATGGCCTTGATGGCAACAGCAGCTTCCTCTCCCATAGCAGACAGCACAGAAATCTGAGAATAAAAAAGTAGTTTTAAAACCTTCAAATCATAAAAAATAAGATTATGTAATCACACCAGACAAACTGACCCAAAAACAGGAGGAAACATTTGTATATCCCATACTGATCACTGAATTCTTAGGGTTCATTTATATTTCACACACAGAATTTGTACACACATGTATCATGGCTGCCACATGTTCCCAGCGTTCATTTGACGTGTCCACTGAGCACATCCTCAGAAATTAAATGTGATGTGTGCGCGAGTTGCAGTACCAGCAAAAAGTCTGTGGGTTTGCGCAGTGTGATATGTCTGAATGTAACGTCATGGTGTGTTTATTATCTACATGTGACAGAAGGCCGCTATGCGTGCTTCGATGTGGTAAAGCAAGTTGCAGAGATACAAATGCATTCGTGGTGCTTATATTCAAATGTTGCATATTCCCCTAACGTAATGACACGAAACATTTAAAAGGTTTCACATACAATCTTCTGTGCAGTCTTTTTTTTTTGTACAACAGCATCAGAATGTACGGCAGCATATTTGAGCCACAGAGAAAAAAAAATTAAGGGCATGGTGAAAAGATCTATTTTATGATTAAAGTGGAAATTTCTGCTTTAATCTTGAAATGTCTACTTTAATGATAAACTATGAGGTTAAAGAAGACAGTCATAAACGTTCTCTTAAAACTGACCCATTTGTTAATCGCTACGTGCTTCTGGGGCTTCCTCCTGAACTGAAAGCTGCAAACGCCACCCACAGAATACATTAATGATATTCCAGCTCTCTGCACATTTAGAATCCTTATTTATACTATAATTTTCATGATGAAATACATTAAAGTATGCATGTTACATTTTACACACAAGTCGTTAATTTACATAATGAATACTGATAAGTACATGTTGTGGTGGCACGGTGGCAGCAGGGAGTTGCGTCCCGAGTTTCCCTGGTGGGTTCCCACAGTGTGCTCTAGTTTCCATCCAAAGACGAAGTTTTGGGGGTTTGGCGACTAGTGTATGTATGCTTCTGTTCACCTTGTGATGAGCTGATGCCCCATCCAGGAATTTTGTTGGTCTCGCCCCTGATGCTTGCTGGAATGAGTACATCTCTGGATTGATGGATGTAATCGTTAAACATCCTTTCCAGAAATATCGTTGCAAGGCTTCCTCAGAATTTAATGGATGTGTCTGGCAATTCACAGCATAGCAAAGACGAACATTTTCTCACCGTGATGATATCTCGCACTGCCACCTGGCGGAATCTTCCAGATTTACATTAAGTATGCGTGCAAGTATAAACAGTAAAACGTTTGTATAGCAGTAGCGTCTGCTGGAGCATGCGTTGCGTGAAGTAAAAACCAGGCCATAAACTCCCAAAACAATTTACTGCTTCCAATAAAAGGTAAATTTTATTCACCTTAAGTCTAAGTCAAACCACAAGGTAAACGAAGATTGACATGAAAATGACCAGACACCCCCCACCCCAGTGCAGGCAGGAACTCAATTCAAACTAGACCACAAACCACCTATGCAATTTATTATCAGAAACACTATAAATGGGACTGGATTTCCTGAAATAACCTTTAGGAAAAGACACACTTACCAGCATCTCCTCACCACCATCATTTTTGTTTTCTATCTCTTTGCCCAATTCATTATCTGGCAGTTTGAGATCCTCACGGACATCTCCATTATCCATCAGCAGAGAGAGATAGCCATCTGTAATGCCAATCAGCTAAACAAAAGCAATTCAAACCAGCAGTTAGCCATCCATGTTAGTAACTGGTGCAAGAAGAAATAAAATCAACATTGGTACAAATTAACCTAAAAAAAAACTAACCATATAGAGACCAGAACGGTCTTCAGTTTGATTAGCCTACTCTAATCAAGTTTAAAAAATAAATTTGCATTTACATATGCCACAGACAATACAAATACAATTGTTAAGTACTGTCAGCTTGTTTTAGTTTTGATGTTTCATGCATTCTCAAATCAGGTATTAATTTTTGCAACTGCAAAACTGGCTTAAAAATTATGTTGCTACAAAATAACATTTTTGTATAAAAAAAAAATGTAGTTTCAATGCTTTATTTTACATATCAAGATTTCAGAATAACCCAGTGGATATGTACAGGATTACCATAAAACTGGCAATTTCATCAACAAAATCAGGAATCTGCATTACAAATAACCATAAAAAACAGCCCTTCCCATGAAAGTGAACTTTTGATTTTGAGAGTAAATGTACATTGCTTTGATTATCTGTAGTTTTGTCAAACTCTACAAAATATTCGGTACCAATTAATTAAAGAGGATATACAGCTTGAAATTCTTAAAATTTGCCAGTATACTTGGACAAAAAGTTCAAAACACATTTAGAATGCAATGTTCCCAGGAAACACAAGTTAATACTTTAAATGTGTCTTTCATGCCACTGCTTAAATGCATATTCCCCAACAAGTTTCACAGATGACATATGTATCTTTACAAAAGAGCAACCAGCAGCACATTATGTCCTTCTGTGGATGGATGCCTCATACACGACAGTCTGCCCTTGTGCCTTGGTTTTGTAGCCATATGTTCTAAACCATGTTGAGATAATTCAGAAAATGGATAGAGAACAGGACTGCAAGTGGTATCTGCAACTATAAATTGCTGTAACTAGAACAGGCAAACCTGAAAACAAAACACAGAAAACTCAATAGTGTTAAGTACATTTCATCTCCATAGGAGGTTTTTGAATCATCTGTCCAGGTTGCCAGATATTAAAAGGACACTCAACCTCTCCTTACTACATGGACCCTTTTCCAACAGAATAACCTATGCCAGTTTAACAGAAATAACCCTCTGAAAAACAGAAATTAAGACTGAACTTTTTTCTTTGTCAAGGCCATGCTAGAGAATGCAGTTAATTTATAATCGTCAATGGACCATATTCATAAAGCCTGTGTACACACAAAGAAGCTTGAAATATGCATACCCAGCTACCCATGGAAACATCAGGATCTATAAGAAATCTTGACGGGGGAAACAGATATTTACAGCAACTCTGATCCATTTTGGAAAAAGTGGCCACACACTTAACCAAGTAAGAAAGCAAACCGGCTAAATGACAACTTGCACACAAATCACATCACTGATCCATTAAACGTGGGTTGATGTGACTAACATTACATCCAAAAAAAGGGATGAATGTATATACTGAAATTTGGTTGTCTTAAAAAGGAACTAATGCTGCATACTTGCATTTAAAAACTTTTTGGTTATTCATCAGTTAACAGTTTACCTGTTGCAATTTCTCGGGGAACAAACAGTCACGTCACAACTGTAAGCAAAGATTCACTTCATCATTCCCATTGTGTCGGAAGCCACTAACTGATTGTCAAGATACTACATTCAATATTCATATGGTGTGGGTGCACATACATAAATCAAAATCTTTTTGCTAACAAAGGCAATCTGTAGCAGTGTCTGGTTTTAATGTAATCTGAGCAATTTACTGTACTCAATATTGAAATAATGGCACCTAGCAAAAATGAAGCTGCTTTTGCTAAACGTGAGAAGTTATATTCCAGTAATGCACAGGTCATTGGGGATGCCAACGTTCTGGCTCAGTGGTCTGGGTCAACCCGTGATTCATTTATTTTGAGGCAAATAGCTCAGACAATGGTGCCTTACCCCTTTCGTGGACCCCAGAATGCACAGGAGAGGCACTGTTACACATGATCTTGCGCTCATATTTATGGAACATAGCCAGATATTCTAGAATGAAGGTGGCAAGGTCTCAGTGCAACACGAGGTGGGCTGCTCTAACAGCTAATGAACTTCTGCAGCATCATGACTGCATATTTACAAGGCTGACAAGCATGCTTCATATATGAAGTTTCAGGTTGGCAATCAAAGTGGCCCGATATATGCATATTTACAAGGCAATTGTGATTTACAAATCGTGAATTGCATTGATATGAGCACATTTTTCAATTTTTCCATTGGCATATTTTCACACACAAAACCTTTATAAATAAGGCCCTACAGAAACACATACACTGCAATTAATGACCCAAGTTTTTTTTGCCATTTTTGACTAGTCAATCTCATTTTTGTAAGAATTCCAAATTGGATGCAATTTTATACAGACATCTGTCCTGTACAAGACAAGCTGTCAGATACAACCAAAAGGGAGAGCTCACTTCAAAAATCATGTCTTTGCTTTTGTTGGGATGCTCAGAAACTATTGTGGGTCAGGCAGATCAAATATACTACGGAATAAAACATACATGGGGATAGAAAACTTCCTTCTGTGATATACTTTAAAAACAAAACTATCCATCCTTTTCCCGATCTCGGCACATTATTATTTTTTTTTTACTTCAATTCCCCAATCTTAGTCTTCATAATTCATCCCCTGTAGCCCTGGAATCAGCCTAATTGTTCTTCTGTAGACCTTTCTAGTGGTGCTATGTTCTGGAGACCAAAACTGCACACAGTACTCCAGATATGTCCTCACCAGTGCATTATAAAGCTTGAGCATAACACATTGTGCTATATAACCTAACATTCTGTTTGCCCTCTTAAAGGCCTCTGAACACTGTCAGGAAGTTTATAGCATAGAGTCCAATACGAATCCTAAATACTTCTCAAAGTGCACGCTCAATTTTCAGACTTCCCATTGTGTATTCAAACTTAACATTTTACTTCACATGTATAATACTTTATATTTAGTGACATTGGTAGATTTGTGACAGATGAAATCTAAAGGCTAATACTTACAAGCGAACAGATGAGGTTTCAGTGCATGTGACTGAATACCTCATCTGTGAATTTATTGCTGGCCAAAAGACAAAGCATGCAGTGTCCGTATTCAAGATATTTGAACTGTGGTTGTTCCAACCCACACCCAATATTTCTACCAGTCTTGAAGAGGAGAGAAACAAATCTAAGATGATAAACCACATTTAAGAAGATAGGGCAATTCCAACACATTTTAACGTGTATCCTGATTTAAAACGGATGGTAAAAACCAGAGAATGAAGTACAGTAAAACCTCAATTAACTGTCTGGGTAAGGCAAAGAAAAGTGCATGGCAGCATTATACCCATTACTATACAACTACTGTCATGTGGCAAAGTATCAGAGAGGTATTCTTCCCCAGCGCCACGTCATATTACATTTTGAAATCAGTCAGTTACATTAGTCTCTTACACTGTATTGTAGATTTTAATGGACAGATCCATTTGGAGCACAGATTACCAGACAACTCTAAACCAACTGTGAAATGCAGGTTTACCTGTTATAGGGCAAAATAGAACAGTCCCTGATGTTTAAGAGATATGACTAACAACATTCTTCCAAAAAGACACGGGCTCATTTATAAAACTTTGCGTGAATTACAGCGTTAAAACATACCTGGCGTACACTCCGTTCTATGCAACTGATCTTTAAACTTACCCTATTAAGTATGTGCTTACAGACATGCATCAATGCTAATCAACCTCATACATGTGCTTACAGACATGCATCAATGCTAATCAACCTCATACATATGCAATCATGATGCTGCAGACATTTTATTGGCTGACAGGACAGCATTCCTCCAAACATATTAAGAAACCCCCACCTGCACTGAAGAGGAACCGAGCGCAAGCAACACAATGCATTGTTTTATAGTGTCTGAATAGGTAGCTGCGGTTAACGGATACATGTAATGATATGATTGTGGACACAATGAAGAGTATTAAAAAGCTGATGACTGCCAAAGCTAGTTTACCTCAATATAAATAAAGAGTTGACCTAGGGAACAGGGGCACAATGTCAGCCTCATCTTGGCATCACAAATGACTTGTGCATTAATGAAACAAAAGGTCATACATAAAGCATCATCATTCATACTGAATACCCTTATTACAATAGGGGAGCAGTAAAGTGATCCAAATGTTAGGAGAGCCATAGACTTTTGCAAAGTGCCTTTTCAGGTTAGTAAAAATTGTTTAATGCTTGTACAACCACAATGTATGAAATTGGATGTAGCACCTCCTCAATCTGCCAAAGGCTTTCAGCACAGTGGACATGATTGAGTGGAGCTTGGCCGAGATATTCCAGACTTGTTGGCCAGATCCCTTTAAAAATAACAGGTAGTCAATATAAACTGATGTAAAACCAAAGAGGTTCTTGAAAACTAACTGAAAGACAATGTGCACATCATACTGAATAGTTCTGAGGTGTAATAGGTTGGTCTTCTTGACACACAATTACGACTGCGATTTTCTCTTCATCAAGGGAGCTGTCATTTGTTGCGGGAAGTTGCATACACACAATTCTAACAATCTCATGAATATGGGTTTGGACTGACTGATTTTTGGCTACAGAATGAACATACCCAAGATTATCAACAGTTAACAATTCAAAAGTATAGGGGTAATAAGCTGGACATCTAACAAGGCTAAATAAATACACATCTGTTCCAAGCATGCAAGAGACTTCAATTGGGGGAGGAAAGAAAAAAAATTAAAAGCTGAGCCTGGTTCAAAGCAAGCTACTGCTTCAGAACACACACCAATGTTTCCATCATGCACTTTTACATCAACAAATATAGAGAAAAGCCAAGCAAAATGACACCTTTTATTGGCTAACTAGAAAGATTACAATATGCAAGCTTTCGAGGCAACTCAGGCCCCTTCTTCAGGCAAGATGTAATCATTACATCTTGCCTGAAGAAGGGGCCTGAGTTGCCTCGAAAGCTTGCATATTGTAATCTTTCTAGTTAGCCAATAAAAGGTGTCATTTTGCTTGGCTTTTCTCTACATTCATAATGGCTAACACGGTACAACACCCTAGTACTACATCAACAAATACAAAAGCAGAATATCCCCCCCCCCCCCCCCCCAAAAAACACCCACCTGATAATCATTTCTCTTGATGTTAGGAACATCCATATTGTGGGTGGAAGGACAGATATCTTCATACTTCTTTCCAGAGAAAATGTCAATTCCAACCATATGAACCTTAAAGCGAGAATAAAAAAAAGTTCTAACAGATTCTACAGAGAAAGCAAATGAGAAGAATATGCCACATAATCAGTTTTGGAAACAAAGTTAACAGATCAATACCTTAGCATGACCGTGTTTTCCAGTCTTCGAAGTTGACATTTCAACAATTTTACAGGGACGTCCTTTTAGGACAACAAATCCGTTCTTACGCAGGGCACTGCACTGCATGGGGAAGGTGCTGGAAGCCCCGGCATCTCCAGTGGTAAAATCAAGATCAGAATCGGCCATGATGGATAGGTGCTAGGGGTACTGTAAGCAAGAATTTATTCTATAAACGAACGAAGTGACATTTCAGTTCACAAAAAATATGCACAACATGTGAAAAAGTGATCAAATAAGAGGGTAAAACATACATTGGAATTCATACAACATGAAATTTCATGGATTACCAAAATCAAATTAAGAAGCTATACGGCAGCAACGTGCAAAAACAGATTAAAGTAAACATAAAAAGCTATACAGTATATGCATATAGCTAAAAAAAAAATGACATTTTATCAACAAAAAGACACTTAAGCAGTACAGTAAAAGTCGACAATATAAACGCGCTCAAGCCGGCCGTCTTGCAGCGCCCCACGCCCTGTCCACGTGTCTCTGTTTAGCTCGATCTTTGATCGGGAAACGGAAACTACTTTTCCCCCTCCCGCTCCTAACTACTAACCTGCAGCATCATGCTCTTTTTTACTGGACTGGGCCAGAATGACAGAGCCGAGAAATGATTACCCCCTCCTCTTTCATCCCGTCGGGATTCTCCCCCCCAAACAGCGCACAGGCCGGCCTCGGACCACGCGGAGCCAAGTAGGCCTTTGACGACTGCCCGTAAAAAGGGACGCCGACTAAAACACTTGAAGATACACGAACGATACGAATATGGTCTACTACGGCTTTACTGCAAGACAATGTAATCAATCATAAAAGAAAGTTCAACATTTACCAAAAATATCTAACTTAAGTTATTGATTAAAACAGCACATCAAATGTGCCACGGGATGCCTTCAGCGGTTTTTTAAACAGAAGCCCGAGCACACCACGAGAGGGAGGGAGAGAGAAGGGGTTCCAAACAAGCAAGGCGTCCCTAACGTTGAACCGACAACCCTGGAAAAACTGACATCTTAAAATACCAACAAAAGTGCATTCTTCGCTAAGCGAATACCGCTAAATAAAACTGTACACTACGTAAGTATTTCTGTAATAAAAGTCAGTCTGTCACATTTCACTGCACGAACACGTCAGGCCCCATGCCTTTTCCATTTCATCTTCACAGCCAGAAAAAAAAAATAATAAAATCCGCCCCACACCCTTCCAGTTGTGGCCCCATCGCGCGCCAACACAACATCCTTCACTGCCTAGCTTCTCGGGGCCACCGGCCCTGGCCCAAACGCGACAGTCCTGCCTCTGAAACTCTCTAACACAAACACTTAAAAGTTCTTTTTAATTTTTGCTGCGGAGAGAAGCACGCGCCATGCCAGTCCTTACCTTCCAACAAAAAGGGAGCGTAAACGCGCAGGCGCGTCCAATTTCACTGCGGCAGCCGCGCTGAGGGAGGGTCTTTGACAAAACCTCCCAGATATCCCTCCGCTTCCGGTGATAAATGCCGCGTCTGACGTCAGGGAGCCAGCTGAACGCCCCCTTATGGCAAAAGGTAGTAAGAGAAGCAATGGCAAAGTGTGAAGGAAAGTATGGACCAACGGGCGGCTACAATGCAGAATGAACGTTAAATGAGTTAGATTATTGTGTAAAGCACCGTTTAGACATTTGATCCTCCATCCTGGATACGGTATATGAAGGTTGCAGACCGGTATATCACTTATATGGACTAAACGCCTTTTTTGTTGTGCTATCGAGTAGCTCGGAATTAAAACAACGTATAACTTAATTTGCGTTTGTTGCTTTTGATATGTACATTTTTGTGTTCGTAAGAATTACTTATGAATGCTTTGAAATTACTTCACCATTTTTTGTCCGGCGCCTCCAGATTTACTCATACCGTTCGACTTGTTCTTATGTATTTATGCGAGGAAGAGGAGGTTGAGAGCTTAATGTAAGTTGCAGACCTTTTTGGGACTCCCCAATTTTGGTGCTCTAGACCCGAGAAACCTTTATTTTAAGCCATTTTAAATCATATTGTGTGCAAATAATTACACTCCTATTTTAAAGAGTAAGGCAATAGGTAAAAATTATCAGAAAGACATGAGTTGTGCATGTCACATAAACTGTCTTCAGGGGTTCAACCCGTAATGTTGTGCTAGGGACCAGAGTTAAAGTACTTTTTTTCACAGAACTTTGAAATCAGGAATCTGTAATATAGGCCTATGGAGTGTCATTTTAGGCGGTTTCGTTGTTGCTGATCACAAATTCTCACAATATTTTTGAGATTTGATTCTTTACTTGTGGTTCCAGCTCTCTAAGCTACCCCCAGAAGGTTAAAACCGATAAATTTTAAACATAAGCACGTGGGGTATCATTTTAGACCATTTAAAGATCAGTGATTACAAATGTTATTTTTTGATCCTTTACTCTGGATCTAGCCCTTTATGGACTTCTATCAGTGGGTGAAAGATGACAAATTTCTATTGCAATCTAGAATCTTGGGGATTAAAGTGTATCACAATTATATATTTAAACATTTAACCTAAAGCAAACATTTCAATACTTTACCTATTTAACACAACTCTTCTTCATTCTGCTGCTCCCATTAGGGGTTGCCACAGCAGATAATTTTTTTCCATAACTTCCTGTCCTCTGCATTTTGCTCTGTTACACCCATCACCTTCATGTCCTCTCTCACCACATCCAAAAACCTTCTCTTAGGCCTTCCTCTTTTTCTTTTGCCTGTCAGCTCTATCCTTAACATCCTTTTCTCAATATACACAGCATTTCTCCTCTGCACATGTCCAAACCAACATCACGCATACAATCATTACAATCTCGCCTCTCTGTCTTTGTCTCCAAACCGTCCAACCTGAGCTGACCTTCTAATGTACTGATTTATAATCCTGTCCATGCTCGTCACACCCAATTTAAAACACCTATTCTTGTTTATTATGTACTAAATAACTGCATTTCTGATGACCAATGCTACATACTCTAATTCCACCTTTTTTGTTCCATTACCAAGCAGGCTAGAATTGAAATAACATATAACTTAAACTGCATTTGTTGCTTTTGATTTACATAATTTTTCATATTGTTTGTGCATTATACCTGCTTAAAAGAGATATGAGTGTGTGCTGATTTTTTGGACTTTTCGGATTTTTTTGGCGTATGTACTATTCATTGGCATGGTAACAATATCCCATGCTTAGCAGATGTGGTTAAGATGAATTCAGCTGCAGGTTGAAAAGGCTTATTAATAGTGTAGGTTATATAATGCCTGCTCTACATATTTGCATGCACATAAAGACATTCATAAAAGAATGATCTATCCATCCATTGTCGAAATCTGCTCCTGCCAATTCAGGGATTCTGCAGCATATCCCAACTGAGCTGTTCACACAGCAAAAACCAACCTTGGATGGGATGCTAGTTTACTGCAAGGTAAACTTGCATACAAATTCACTTATACTAGGCTAGTTTAGAGTTGCCATTCATCTACTTCATACAACGTTTGGATGTGGGAGGAAAATAATCAAATACCAGACAATCTTTAAATGTTTATACTGTGCCATTTATGTCATACACATTTGTAAGCTGCTTTACAAATCAGACAGAATTAAATGATCAAACTTTTGTACTCATGAATGCAATTAAAAAGAAAAATGGGAAAGATTTAAAAGTTATTGAATCAATTGTTTGTCTGTTAAAACATTTGGTGATTTCACCTTTGTCTTTTTGTTGGTAATTGTCAGCTGGAATGAGGCTCTGATTTCTCTGGGTTTAACTCAAAGTTTGCTTATTGTGGCTAATAAACATAGACCTCAAGAATGTTTTACATTTTTCAGGTTTTGTTTGTTTCTAAAACATTTACTGTTAAAAACAAATTACCAAAGGATTAAAATAAAACTTGGGGAAGCCACACAGGTTGTCATCAGATGATATATTCAAGAGCCACTCATACTGTGGTCAGTATTGCTGACTTTTGAATAGACTCATTACAATTTCGGTGACTATGCAGAGGCAAAATGTAAGATCAGAGTAGTGTAATTTTAGTAACTGTCTTTATTACAATGGACCATTTTCTGATTATTCCTCTTCTTCTTATAAATCTTATATTCATTTTTTGGCACTAACAACCTATTAGAGGGCCATATGGTTTTAGAAAACACATCCATCCATTTTCCAACCCGCTGAATCCGAACACAGGGCCATGGGGGTCCGCTGGAGCCAATCCCAGCCAACACAGGGCACAAGGCAGGAACCAATCCCAGGCAGGGTGCCAACCTACCGCAGGACACACACACAAACACATCCAGCACAATTTAGAATCACCAATCCACCTGACCTGCATGTCTTTGGACTGTGGGAGGAAACCGGAGCGCCCGGAGGAAACCCACGCAGACACGGGGAGAACATGCAAACTCCATGCAGGGAGGACCCGGGAAGCGAACCCAGGTCCCCAGATCTCCCAACTGCGAGGCAGCAGCACTACCCACTGCGCCACCGTGCCGCCCTAGAAAACACGTGATTTATTAAATATTCCTAAAGAATGATAGAATATTACATTAGTAATCATACATTTATAAACATGACTTGCCAAAAAAAATCTAAGTGCTCTGTCATTTAATAAAATATGATTATTTCAGCCCAGTTGCTTTATGACAAAAGGTGGAGGATGTTATTTCAGCTCCTCAGGACATTAATACTTAATATAATAACTGGTCTGCTAATTATCTAATGAAATACTGCTAATAATCAATTATTAATAATGCATTATACACATTTTTCCTATTTACAGGCAAGTTTATTTTCAAAACTGACTTGAAGCTTGTGTTCCTTAATGATGTTTTCATTTTTCGCCTCAAGATATATGCGTGATGATCTCTGCAACTGGATCCCACTTATATGTAGAATGACAGGGATGCAGAGGAGAAACAGGAGCAAATATGGTATCAAATCAAGAGTCACAAAATTGTTAGGTATAATGTATTAAATTTACATTTTTTGTGGCATAATAAGCAGCATAAATGCCAAAAAACATAAGCCAAAGCAAGGAAAGTTAACTCTACAAACAACTATACACTTTTGCACTTTTACTTAATTGTGAAGTTGTTAATTAGTTTCCAAATCAGACAGTTTATTAATGACAAAATAATGGCGGGTTACGCTGTCTGTGATGCAGGTCTCAATATCAGTGGGGCGCAGCACCATTTGAATGGACTCAAGTGTGCGTACATGAGACAGGCAGAGGCATACTACACAAAGCTTGACCTCTAAAAAACTTCAGCAGTAATATAAAAAATGTACAGTATTTGTAGACTGATAAGGAAGGTAAAGACCCTGTTTTGAGTGAAATATTAGCTAATTATCTTTCATTGGAAAACTACTTAGTCAGAAATATGCACCACCATTTCTTAAATGGAGATACAGTATAATTAAAGTGGGTGGCCAAAAAAAATGAAAATTTTAAGATAAGCAAGGCGTCTTTTTATCTTACAGAGCTAACATTACTGCTCTTTCCACTGGGTTTCTCTTCTTTGCTGACCTCTCTCAACCTTCCCAGTAGTCATGATGCTAGTATATATCAAAGCCTGGGCACACTGTGTCCACAGTCAATGTCTGCTTTACTCAGATATTGAAAATAAATATATGACACTAGAGAAATATAGTGGATTTAAAAACAGTCCATTGCGCCCTTGAGCATGGCCCTTAACCTGAAAATTGTTCCAGAGGCACAGTACAATCACTGACCCTGCGTTCTGACCTCCCAAGATCATGCGAAAAGAGAATTTCCCCTCTGGGATTAATAAAGTATCGCAAATCAAATCAAAAGTATATCAAATATAACTGATTCATAATACGATTAGAATCAAGAGCTTAGAAATATTCCACAGAAGTCATTTTAACATACTTGACACGAGACAGTAAGGGTGAAATAAAAATATGTAAGGTTTTGTTTGGATCTTGTTGTGGAATAGCTTGAATATCTGATATACAGTAACTACAAAATATTCTACTATTCACTCTTTCCTTTCAACCTACAGACTCATTAAGCTTTGTCCAAAATAAAACTCTGGCATGGAGTAACTTTTAAACCCTCAGTACAAGTTACTTCTGTGACAAACCCTGAAATTACATCATGTACGCTGCTCCAGAAGATTGTGTGTTGGAATTCTGCCTTGGTCTTGTTTTATGTGGAGGTTGCCTTTTATGTATAAATTTCTCCAGCTACTCTGCTTTTCCCCCACATGCAAATAAGGGTTATTGGTGACTTTGAAGGTGTTTTTGTAGCAAATGTCACCTTAAATGCATTACAAATTCTTTGACAGCAAGGAAAGTCCTCATGTTTCAATATACATTATATACGTTTACATACATGAATACTACATATGTCCATTTTACTCTTTATGCGGCCTAGGAAGGTGAAATTTGAAATAAATATAAAGGGATTGCTGAAGGTAATAAGAAAAAGAAAAGAAAAACACAGACTTTTTATACCGGAGAAAGTCATGTGGCCACTGAGGTTTTGATACTAACCTTAAACTGGGTATTTCAATTAAAATCTTAATAGAAATCAACAAACCTAAATGGAGGGATTGTGCAGTCAGATGAGAACATAAAAGTACAAATTGCCATTTTTCCAATAAAAAAGGGTAGAACCTGATGAGAAATGTTTCAAAGTTCATCAGCAACAGGCACAGAGGGATTTTTATGATTAAATGTTGAATAAAGTGACAGGTTTTGTGGTCATTAAATAGAAATTAAAAAAAAAACGTGTGTCACGTGCACAGTCTGTGACATATGAAAGAAATTATATCGATTTTTTTCATGTTTAGTTAAGGCTTTTTATTCTGCCCTGAAGTAGAAAAACACATTAATAGATAGGTTCAGTATACCAAAGCTGCACAGTTTTAACAGCAATTTAACTTTTTTTTAAATAAAAATTGTTACTATTACTAAATGGTATAGTGTGGATTTGCCAGAATTATTTATCCTATGCCAATCTATTACCCAAGAAATAAGCATATTGTGGAACACAGCTAAGAATGGACTGAAGCATGAGACATAGAGGCTGTTTTTGAAATTTAGTCACAATTCTAAATCAACATTTATATAATACAGTATTTTCTATGCATTCAAAAATGTTTATTGTTATTTGACAAAAAGTTCAGAGGTAAAGCAGTTGTAACAATTTCAATATTAACAGTCACTAAATTGTGATTTATTAATTTCAATGAAAATCTTAATGCTTATAGGTATAAAGTTCACATATTGACCAAATCGCCAAAATTACACAGCATTAGGAGAAGAATTTAAAAAAAAGAAAAAACTTTTTAAAGTTAGTAGATTTTGCACATTATTATTGGCTGGCTAGGTTTATTCATTTTCTGTAATAGGCTTACTTCTTTAAAACCTTTTCTTCAGTACTCTCTCAGAGTTTCAACTGAGAACGTTTAAGTTTGATTTGGGTATGGATCATTTTTTGTGTTGCATGTAATCTATTGGCACATGCATATAAATTTAAACATTTTGTAGGCCTCTGTCCACGTTTTTATTTCAATAATCTTGATGATATGGCATTGCTTGAAGTATTGCCTTGTGAATAAATGTACACCTTATGTTTTAACCTGCAGTTATAGTCAACACTTTACAAAATAGAAAAAAACAAACAAACCATGTAATAAAGATTTATTCTTGATTATTAACTCTTACTAAAGCTTCAGTATGCTTTCTTATTTGCCGTCAACTATTGTTAAAGTTCATTATCATACAAAAGGTGAAAGATACACATAAGGGATTATTATTATGGATACTACGTATATTATCCATCCATCCATCCATTTTCCAACCCTCTGAATCCGAACACAGGGTCACGGGGGTCTGCTGGAGCCAATCCCAGCCAACACAGGGCACAAGGCAGGGAACCAATCCTGGGCAGGGTGCCAACCCACCGCAGGACACACACAAACACACCCACACACCAAGCACACACTAGGGCCAATGTAGAATCACCAATCCACCTAACCTGCATGTCTTTGGACTGTGGGAGGAAACCGGAGCGCCCGGAGGAAACCCACGCAGACACGGAGAGAACATGCAAACTCCACGCAGGGAGGACCCGGGAAGCGAACCCGGGTCTCCTAACTGCGAGGCAGCAGCGCTACCACTGCGCCACCGTGCCGCCCCACGTATATTATCATAAGCAAAATATAAAAGGAATAGCATTTGCTGCTGTGTTGGTTGTGTAATAGTTTCCAAATAAAGGTGAAGTGATGGCCATAAGAGACTGTCCTTTTCTATCAACGACACCATCTTTAGTTTCATTGAATTGCATTTCAGCTTCTTCTAAGTTGGTAACCATTTATTTTCTTGCCAATTTCTCTCTTAGTTGTTCTAACTCTGTTTTTCCAGTCATCAAAATCTTCTCTTGCCTTCTTTCATAAAGTTATTGAAATGCAAACATTTCAACTTAAACCAATAAAGCTGTCTTTGTTATCCTTCTCACTGTTCATAGTGTGTTTGGTAATCTTCTCCAGCACTATGTTTGAAAAGCATTGATTTTCTTTTGTTCTACTTTCTTGATGGCCCAGTGCACACAGCCATGTATTACTTCTTGGGGGAAGGGGGTGCTTTAACTATTTGGAGTTCTATTGTCATCATGGGAGTTCATTATCTTTTCTGGAATATTCTTTCGTATTTTGTCTTTCACATAATGAGTTTTTTAGGGGCATTTTGAGGATTAATGTTGTTTTGTATTAATCCATTTTCACTTTAAAACTGAATTCTGTTAACACAAAAATGTATTCTGTGTAAGTACTAACAATATAGCAGAATAACCAAAGTATTTTAAATGCAAGATAGTACTAATTTACGCAGGTTTAGTGTTTGACCAAATACCAGTATGTGAGCCCCATTCATCCATTTTAATAACATTGATATATGTAAAGGTGATAGCCTAACATGTCTTTGGGATGTGTAAGGAATTAAAGAAAACCAGGAGAAAAAGCCACACAAAAACAAGGAATACATGTACACCCTACACAAACTTGACTGGAACTGGAACTCAGTCTCCAGTTTCCATAATTGGATATACTGTATATTATTGGTAATGACCTTTCTGGTCATCCTTGCAGGAACAAAAATGAATATAACATTGGAAAACCTCAGAGATACTGCTTTTCTAGCACATCTTAAAAATGAGTCATCTTGGCAAAATCCAGTGGTTTTTCAAGCCAGGAAGAAGACAAGGTAGGTTATGGCTCAAACAATAAAAAACACAAGTTTAAGTAAGTAAGTAACTGGACCTTTTCAACCTTGAACTCAATACCTTTTTGTTTAAGTTTGTCACAATGTAAATTTTCACTACCTTCCCATGAGGTATGATCTGGTGGGAAAGGGAAAATTATGTGGAGAAGGAAGGGGAGTTCTTTTCTGGAAGGCACTGGAAGTGTCTCACCCCAGAAGAAAAGTGAACACTCCATTAAATCTCCCTATCCCAAAAAAGATTACCCTCAAGTGAAAAGGTGTTTGCTCTTAGTGAACACAGCATGCTTTAAAAGGTAGACAGTAAAGCTGAAGGGCAGGTCATGTTTTACCTTGCATATGCATTTTCTCCTGTTTTATAATTTGATGCAGGGCAATGTTTCAAAAGTACCATGTTAAGTCTGTGGCTACTGATCAACCTGTTTTTTACAATAATTAAAGTAATAGTAAACCAAGACCAGCTCTTCTAACTGGTGAGAGCAAATACACTGTTTATTTTGCTTTGTATAAATATATTGTAATATTCTCAATTATAAAACAATCATAGTATAGATCAAAGTAATTTCATATTACTAGGCTGGAATCAAATATTAAAGAGGCCATATTTTAATTGGTCAAGCCTCTTCTCAGTGGTCACAAATATATAGATGTATGCTAAGTGAATCACACCTCACATAAAACTTTCAGAATGTTTAATCCTACATGGTTATGGCTCATCTTGTGGTATGAAGAGAGCATGAAAAAGAAAATAAAATTGCCATTTATTATGTGAAACACTACGTAAAATCTTCCCCTTTAATTCTTTAGCTGTTCCTCCGTTAAGATTTGTTTATTAATGTTGTGTAATACAAGATTATTTTCATTATGCTCAAATGTTTGACTTTTTCATTTATTTATGGTGGTTGCAAAACCAGCAATGACTGGAAATTGTTAATATTTCTGTATCAAAAAACAATAAACCAAATACCCGGGGTGAATCTAACATCAGGACATTTTTGATGAGAACCCAGGGGTCCAATATGACAAGGGGCTTTTCAACAATGTACCACTCTAGCACAATGAAATGAGGGACCCTGCCTTCCACTCATTGAAATGAGTGCAAGTACTAAGATGACCAAGGATAAACTTTTGGGTGTCCCCACGCTGCACTGTTAAAAATATGATCACTCTTTGTTAAGGAGCTAAATCACCCAAAGGCATGTGGGAATCTTGATCCAGGCTAGCAAATACCAGTGGGGAAAATTAAATGATTAAGGGGTGGTTGTGTGTAATGGTGTAATTAATCCCAGTAAGATTCTAGAATTATGTACTAGCACTGCAAAGTAATTCAATTAATAGAAAATAACAAAAAATGATGCTAACAATGAATACAATTTCAATATCAAGATAATTTAGACACTATGGGAAATGGTGCCAAGTTAATTCAAGAAAGAAAGTCAATATCTACTCCTAGTAGTGTGAGAGAATAATTCAACTTTTAGGAAATTATGGAGCAAATTCCTTCCTAACAGCTCACAGCTGACCAGGCATGGAAGCAGAAAAAAGCCCACTCTTAATAAAGGAAATGTTACTTCCAGAGCACTAAGAAATGGCGTTCAGTCTGCCACAGCAATGTGAAGCATAGAATACTGAATGAAATACCATTGTTCTGCATAAAGTTAAGCAGTTCACATAGAACATTGTTGAAATCTGTGTTTACTACTGCCAGAACAGGAAGATAAATTATTCCAAGAGATCTGCAATGTTGGGCAATCACATCAAATTAGTGAGTAAAATCTGCATTTCTATGCCTTAATATATTCAGGGCACCTATTTGTGTGGTATATTGTAATAGTTGTTGGGTCCATGTCATGGCTAAACATGCAAAGTGTGAGGCCTGCCTCACCATCGCAACTGTGTGATACAAATAAAAATATAGCAAGCATTGAATTGTTTATTTTGTAAAGTAAATAGGAATCTCTTCTTTGCATTGTTCCTTGTGCATTCCACACTAAGCATCACTAAACTGTATGCACCTCCACTTTAATAACACAAATAATGCATTGTAATTCCACACTTAATTTATTTTTAAAAAGAAATTACAGTTACCAATGGATTTAAAATTTAAAGAAAAACAGACAAATTTCTGGCATACATGCTCACACATTTCCTTTGCATTTAGGATTCACAGTCTATTCTTGGAGATCTATAATGACTTTCAAGGTGGTTCACATAAAGTTTAAGTAAACCAAGAATTTGATAGAAATACCTGGACCCATGTCAGGATCAAAGTTTGGTCACTGTGTTTTTGATGAGACCTTGTTGGTTGTAGGACCCATGCAGGCTGCTTAGACTCAACCTTATGACCCTAGTTGGGGCCACTGTATGTTAGCCATTCCCATGGCGAAGGTTAGGGGCAAGTGTGATGCCGGTTGCACAACACACATATGTGGAATAGACCTAGATAGGCTAAATGGCAACAACAGAATTTCAATTATGGGATGTAAGACCATCACTGTAGTGTCAGAGAAGTATCTGGAGTTAAAAGAGGAGAGTCAAACATAGAGCATAGACATAGTTGGACTTGGCAGTATGCACAGAATTAATCCAGAAAGAGGTCTTGATGATTTAGAATAGTTTTACTTGTACTCTGGAGCTGCTGCTTGTTCAGAGTATAAGGAGGTGTTTAGCATACTGTACAGTGTTCTGCCAGGTAAAAACGAATATGCTCTGTTTTTTGAGAGGGTCACATCAATATGGTTTCAAGCTATAGAATAGGAGTCCTAATAGCTAAATAGTCCATCTGACCTTTTACAACTAGAATATTTTGGAGACCAAGGGAAGTGCTTGACTTTAGAAACAATGTACTGGAGATACATAGGCCAAAAGTTAATGGTTCATGTCAAATATGTAAACCAATCTGAGAACATATATTCTGGACAATTTTGCAAATTGGGATGCTGAACTGAGAATACCATTTTGAAGTGCATTAGTTAAGATGAAAAGAGTATCAGGTGGATAGACCACAAGTGAATACAATATTATGGTCATCCGGGAAACACCTAGCAGAAGTAAATTTGGTAGGAGGACATGTCCTGACACATTTGCTGTAATGAGAGTTCAGGAACATGGAGTCTGAATGGACCTTAGAAGTGGAGGCAACTGCAAGGAATTATGACTAAGAGATCGTCAGAGCTTGTTGCGGCAAACTTAAGCCTTTTTTGAACACACCAGCAGTGAGTTATAGCCATTACATTAAAAAAGATCACCTTCCATGCAGTGCTACCAGGAAGGCTTTTGATCTGACTGAGTGTTACTGAACAGACAAGATGGGCAGAGATAGAACTAAGCTTTATGAGTGATCAGCATTACATAGGGTAATGGAAAAATACTTTCAGTAAGCCTCAAAACAATTCTGATAAAATATTTAATGATTTAGGAAAGGCACGTGGGGAATCAATGGGCTGTACTTGGTGCAACTATGGAAATGTTTACTTCCATCGGAAAGATTGTCAGGAAACTGAAAGAGGATTTCAAAGAAATACTGACACACACTCAACAGGGAAGGCATTGCTAGAAGATTGTTTCAGTAACAATTACTAGAGCTGAAATTAGTGCAATATGTTTACCCTGCCTATCATTTAGGGTGGATGAATTTGTTATATCTTATTTCATTAATCAAGCCTTTCACCCCAGGCTCAATGCGTTAACCCTGAATTCCTCACCAGGACAGCCAGGACAGGAAATAAAAATGAGATGAAACATTTAGGTAAAGCTAACTTTTACTATATGACAAATATGTTTTGAGGCTTTTCAGTTAAGGAAAATTAAGTTTTGATGGAGGGTAGTTTCCTACACTCACTTATCATAATGCCAGAAAGTAGCATGTGTTGCAGGTTAATTAGCAAATATAAATAAGAATTTCACTATACTTTGTATATGTGACAATAATGAAACCTACAGACATTAAAATAGTGAATCTCATACTAAAGCACTTACATTTACAGCATGTTTTTTTATATATATATTTCTCAATTGACAGGCATTTTCTTTTACTTTTTGTGGACGAATCAATGCTTCATTGCCCAGATTTGTAGACATTAGACAATACTTTTTCTGATGACAGTCTGCCATTTTTTGATCAGGATGTTACATAGCTGTTACATAGTACCATGGAATAATAAGTGGAATTGTAACTTAACAGTTGCAATAGATATGCCCTTAAGACAACACAGAACTTGACTTTTGTTTTGTTTTATTCCTGATTTTTGTAGAAATAAAACTAATCATCTGACCAATAATTTTCAACAAGTGAATTAACTTAATTAATTGTGTTTCAGATGTATCCTGCAGATCCTTTATAAAAGTTATCTTCAAAACCCTTGAGCTCTACAAAATTAACATAAAAATTTTAATGAAATCACAGAAAGCATCTTATAATGATTTTGTTATCCATATTTTAATAACATATCACAGCTTCCTTCAAATCATTTTCTGTTGTAAAGCTTATGAAAATATACTGTATATTAAAAAGATATTAAATATCAACACAACAGACTTTTAATTTTTTGAGACTGCTACGGTGAAGCTAGTTTTAAATTTAAGAATGCTGAGTAAATAGATTATAGTACATGAAAGCTCAATAAATTTAAGATAAGGAATATGCTGTATTCTGAAAGCTGTTAAGAGTTATTAGAAGGGATCTTTCAAAATGAAGACATATGGAATGTTTTTCTTTCTGCAGAATATATATAGGGTATCTATTAGATGCCTGATATTTGCTAAGCAGCACGCGGCAATACCAAATTATGCTATGTCTGTACATTCAGTGAAAATAGATGACCTCACTCCCTGTCTATTCTCCATCCTGACTAATCCCTCATTTTGGCTGTGCCAGCACCAATCATGAGTAGTTCAACTCTGAGAGTTAGTGTCACATTTGACCATTCAACTAAGGTTACTGGATATTCTATACATAAATTGCCATTGTTCAACTATTGCTTCTTCCTGAACATGGTCATAATGCACCAACATTTTGGTTTAATATACAGTTCAAATTAGACAATAAATTACCATTAGTTGTAAAAATGGAAGATGTTATTTAATGACAATGGGTGGTAACAATACATACTTTTAAAATTAAAGTAAATAGCAACAGCTTTTTGTTTACCCTATTTGGACCTAATTTCATAAGCACTGCAGAATAAGCAGACACAGAACAAGATAAAGATTTGGGGTTGCTACTGCGGTAACCCAGTATACTTGAAATAAGTTTGGCAAAATAGGTCTTTAACGACACAGCTCAAAACAGATGGCATTTACATAATCAGATGAGAGGAATGGGTGGGTCCAGGTGGACCGGAACCAGAAATTATGTCATCAGTGGGATGGTCACTCAGTTGGGCTGCAGAAGGATAAAGAGATAAAGTATTAGAGAACAGTGCCAACCCCTGGTTTGCCAGAGAATTACAGTTTTTATAAACCCTTAAGCTGACTCCCATGCACATGTGTGTGACAAGACCACCCCTGAGCCCAGACACATTGATTCAGGCTGCCCAGACCGAAAAGTCATGTACCTGCGAAAGAGAATTGGTGATGGCATGGAGAGAGCCCCAATGTTGTTGGATAGTAAACCTATATGTCTGGAGGTCTAAAATTCACTTTGTGACTCAGGGGTTCAATTCCTTGTGCACTGCTATCCACTGGAGAGGGGCGTGGTTAGTGACTAGGGTAAACTCATGCCCTAAGAGGTAATACCTCGGCTGAGTAATGGCCCACTTGATCACCAGATCCTCACGCTTAATTGCCATATACCTGTTTGCCCAGTAAACAGTTTTCTGGCTCAGGAACATAATGGGTTATTTAACACCATTGACAGATTGGCTCAATATGGAACCTGTGTCTGAAGCGTTGGTTTGGAGAATAAAAGGCAAACAAAAGTTAGCAGCCAACTAAGATCAGTGCTGATGTTAGGGCCTGTTTTAGGTCACAGAATGCAGCTTTTGCTTTTGAATCCCATAACACATTATTTGGGGCCCATTTCTTTGTTAAATCTCTGAAGGGCTCCGCCACCTCAGAGAAGCGAGGTATAAACCATCGGTAATATCTCTCTGTCCCCATGAAGGCCTGAACTTGTCTCTTGGTTTTTGGTTGGGACCACTTGGTAATGGCATCTATAGTATCTTTGAGCACTGTGATCTTACAATACCCCTGCCCACCAGGTAGCCCAAATATTTGGCCTCTGTCAATCCAAACTAACACATTTTTTGAAGACCAGCTTCAACAAGTGTATACAGCACAGCTCGGACCTACAGTTGCTGTTCCTTTAATGTGCCAGAATAGATGATGACATCATCCAAGTAGACAGCACTTTAGGCATTGTGGCGTTGCAGCACTCTATCTATCAGATGTTGGAAGATTGCTGGTGCCCCATGCAACCTAAATGGAAGGACACGATACTGCCAGTGACCACTACGGGTGCTAAAGACTGTCTTTACCTTCATTGAATACATTAAAGGAACCTGCCAGTACCCTTTCGTCATGTCAAGTGTGGTCAAGTTCTCCGCTTTACCAAATCACTCAAGGAGGTTGTCCATTCACGGCATCAGATAAGTGTCAAATTGGGAAACTTGACTGAGCTGATGGAAGTCATTGCGAAACCTCCAATGTCCATCTGGATTAGGGACCAAGGCAATGGGACTGGACCAGGGAGTATGGCCCTCCTCTATCACACCTAAGTCCAGCATGCTCTTGATCTCAAGTTCTGCCTCAGCTCATTTTTCATCTGGGAGTTGAACTGGGTGTTCTCTGACGATCACCTTGGGTTCAGTTACAATGTTATGTGCGACCAGAGAAGTCCATCCAGGTTTCTCACTCACCACCTCTAGGACAGACAGGATAACTCTTTCCAGTTCCTGACACTTTTTGGCCGTCAATTTGGTGCCGAAGTTAAGGACTGATTTGGGTTGAAAGAGAGAATGGAGCTTACCGAAGTGAGGGCTTGGCTCCCTTTCTTTCCACGTTTTCCGCAGGTTGACATGATAATCCTGTTCACTCGGCCAACAATTAGGCTGTTTCACTACATAGTCGACGAGCTCTCTTTTCTCCTTAACTTCATAAGGGCCTTAGCAATGAGCCAGCAATTTAGAATGAGAGCTGGAAATGAGTATCATGATGCAATCTCCATGACGGAATTCCTGGAGAGACGTGCCATGTCCATAGTAGCAAGCCTGTGCTGCTTGTACTTTTTCCATGTATTATTTTAGCATGGGTCTAATTTTCAAGAATCTATCGCGTAACTGTGCAATATACTCTAATACGTTTGTGGAAGAGAGGGCCTCTTCCTCCCAGCCTTCTTTTATAATGTCTATTAAGCCCTTGTGTTGACACCCATATAGTAATTCAAAATAGGAGACACCCATAGAAGCCTGGGGAACTTCCCGATAGGCAAATAACACAAGGGGGATTAACTGATCCCAGTTCCTCCCATCTTTACACTGAAGAGTCTTCTTGACACCAAAATGGGCTCCCAAATGGTGGCCGCAAGATATCTCGTAGAACCTCCAGAAAGTAAGTGGGAAAATGCAAAAGACAGAGAGAGAGAGAGTCCTGACTGACCTCAGTGGGCATGGGAATTTCCAGTTGAGATGTTGCAGTGTCCACCACGTCACACTGGGAGGCCACATGACTCCTTGATGCTGGCTGAGAACACGGTATGGAGACAGCATGGGACAGAGTTTCCCCATCCATAACCAGGACCAAAGACTTTGCAGTAGTGGATTGTATTATACCGCTTTTAATTTCTGACCACTCTCTCCCCAGTATTAATCGATATGATGGATTTTGTAAGACCGCAACTTGCAGTGCCCTTATGGTCCCTCCATAATTGATAACACATGAGGTTGAACTATACCACCGAGTTTCCCCGTGAATACTTGAAATACGTTTGGCAAAATAGGTCTTTACAGACAGAGCTTAAAACAGACCGCTGGCACAATAGAAAAATGGCATTTAGAGTGACATAGAGTGGATTCATAAAGTATTCAGACCCCTTCATTTTCTGTACACTTTACTGTGTTGTAGATTTCATTTTAAATGAATTAATTTGCCATTTTTGCCGTTCAATCTACACTCAATAAACCATAATGACAAAGTATAAGTATGTTTTTGAAAAAGTTAGCATATTTTTAAAACTTTCCATGCCTTAACCCTGCTTTATTTTTTTATTTATTAATCTATTTATTTTTTATTTTTATATTCAGTGTACATTAACCACTCAGAAATATTTGGTCAACGATAGCTGAATGGTAAATAGGCAGGCTTTGAGAATGGACAGATTTTTTTTGCTGATTTTCTCTGTACTTCAATGGTACAGCCACCATGGTATCCTACCTCAACAGGGCAAATTATGAATCTCCACCCAACTTCCTTGCACTCAGCAGCCAGCTCAGAGTACTTGGCCCTCTTCCTCTCATGAGCGGCTTCTACTCCCTCCTCCCATGGGATAGTCAGCTCTATGAGGAGCATTGTTTTGGAAATAGTCAAGCAAACCACTATGTCTGGATGCAGGTCGTTTTTCATCTTTCACTCCTCGGTAGGTACCAGATATTATGTTGGAGTTTATGAAGTAGTGCTTTTAAGTTTCTTCCTATGCCTAATGAACTGAACCTGCTGTTCTGGCAATGGTAGAACACCACAGTTTACCTCCTGCCTACCTGTCTCCAGCACTTCAGCCATCTTCCTCAGGACTTGGATAGGTCATCACCCTTATTGTCCCTGTGATAATACAATCTTACAACCACTGAGGATGTGCTACGTGTTTTTATTGAGGCATTGCAGAGGGAGGAGCTCTCTTCTGTACCAAACCACTGGTGTAAATTTTGTGTCCTTATTGCAACATTAGTGCAGTAAATTGCTGTGATTACGTTAGGAGAACTTGACACTGCTGCAAATTGACTTTTTATGTTGGCAAATGCATGTTATGTTTTATGTATTTAGACCTGAGCCGTCAGAAAACAGGACTTGCCATTTGGCAAATGGCTTCCAGCACAGTGGGCATGATGGAGTGAAGCTTGGGTGAGATATTCCTGACCTGTCCAACACTTCCCTTAGAAATGACAACAGGTGGCTGATATAAACTTACAAATATCCAACACATTTTTTCAATACTAATATTCAGCATTCCCTCTTAAATGGAAAGTAAAATGCGGTTTGTACATCATATTAATTACTTTTGAGGTGTAATATGTTTGTCACATCAACACACATTATAATAACAGCTTGGTGATGTGTATTGTTATGCATGCTAGTTGTCATTTTGCTGGTTTGGCGGCTTACCTATTTGATCAAGTATGTTGTCTTTTCCTAGTTTCTCCAAAATGTTGCCTATAAATGGAATTAGAATTGCCATAAATATTTTCATGTTCTCCCATCAAGTTTTCCTTTATAAATTCTGATGTTTGCATCGGAAGTTTAGTATGCATAGTTCAAGCCTCTTTTTGTGCATACATAATCTTTACAAATGAGGCCCATGGACCGTACAGAAATTAGTGACAGGAAATAGTTTGGAATTTCTAGTGATGGATGGGTAATCTCAAACATACCCATACTCACTCATACTGAGACAATTGAGTTAAACTAGATTTTATTTTACCTCAAGCAAGCTTCTTGTGACCCTGGATTAGAATAAGCAGGCTTGAACAAGGAATGAATGACCTAAGGCGATATTTGAAACATGTGCCTATTATCAGAGTTCAAACAAACAATCAACCTTTAAGTTAGTGCCTTACTGGTTTGAATATCATCTCAAAGTCCTTCACATGTACAGAACTTTAAGATTTTGTTTTTGGAGTAAGTATTTTTAAAATTGGTTTTCTGAAAAGTGACTTGCTTAGGATCATGCAGTGAACTAGGACTAGGGTATGTACAGATAGCCTACTAAATTATCAGCCATATAGGCAGCTCTGCCACCACAGTGGTAACTTTGATTTAATTTTTTTTTCCTGGGAAAGACAGTCTTCAAGAAAATGTAAGCAGGCATCACTGGAGAAATTTTAATTATTTTCCAAAATTGTTACTTTTCCATAAGACAGGCCCAAGATGCTCATTGTGAAATGTCAAAAATACTGTAAATTAAATGAAATATTAACACTGGCACTTTGGGGAAAACATATTTTTAACTGTTAAAAATTCCTTGAATCATGTGACTTGTCAGCGTGAACCTGTGATTGTGCCTGATATTTGTTCAAAATTGGATGGAATATACAGGAAAAATAAGATTAACAAAATAAATCTGTGTCTTGTACATACAGTGCTAGGCCACCATAAACATCCATCCATCCATCCATTTTCCAACCCGCTGAATCCGAACACAGGGTCACGGGGGTCTGCTGGAGCCAATCCCAGCCAACACAGGGCACAAGGCAGGAAACAATCCTGGGCAGGGTGCCAACCCACCGAAGGACACACACAAACACACCCACACACCAAGCACACACTAGGGCCAATTTAGAATCGCCAATCCACCTAACCTGCATGTCTTTGGACTGTGGGAGGAAACCGGAGCGCCCGGAGGAAACCCACGCAGACATGGGGAGAACATGCAAACTCCACGCAGGGAGGACCCGGGAAGCGAACCCTGGTCCCCAGATCACCCAACTGCGAGGCAGCAGTGCTACCCACTATGCCACCGTGCCACCCCACCATCCATCCATCCATCCATTTTCCAACCCGCTGAATCCGAACACAGGGGTCTGCTGGAGCCAATCCCAGCCAACACAGGGCACAAGGCAGGTACCAATCCTGGGCAGGGTGCCAACCCACCGCAGGACACACACAAACACACCCACACACCAAGGCCAATTTAGAATCGCCAATCCACCTAACCTGCATGTCTTTGGACTGTGGGAGGAAACCGGAGCACCCGGAGGAAACCCACGCAGACACGGGGAGAACATGCAAACTCCACGCAGGGAGGACCCGGGAAGCGAACCCTGGTCCCCAGATCACCCAACTGCGAGGCAGCAGTGCTACCCACTGCGCCACCGTGCCACCCCACCATAAACATGCAAAAACATTATTTTGTGTTGAGAGCTTTAAATGAAAGCATTTTTTTTGAATCATTACATTTTTTAAATTAATAAACATGTTCCATCATGTTTTAAATATAATTTAGCTACTGTATTCAGATGAATATCACACCTTATATAGTATCACAAAGTGTTTAATGGAAAATGACTCACTGATCTAGACAACTTGAAATGGACATACTTTTGCCATTACCCTGCATTTCATCTACAAAATTCCTTTTTTATGTCTCATTTTTCAAGTAAAATTCATTTTACAAAATCATCAGCCCCTTAAAATGTTAAGTAATACCAAAACCACGTAAAAAATAAACCTTCAAGATAGTTCATAGTTTAGCCATGAGACTTCATATAAAGGAGGAGCTTTTTTCAAATATGAGTTGAGTTAGTGGCAGAATGAGATGTGCTCATATTGTCTCAGCTCAATTACTTTAAATAACTCTCTTTGTTTTGGTATTTCAATTATAAAAGGATATTCAAAGTTATGATTTATCCAAAACACTGCTGCATATAAAAAAAAATATATAAAAAGTCCCTTATTTCTTTCCATTTTTTACCCTTATATTGTCTGTCTATAAAAGAAATATCCACTTCATGGTCCTTTTTCTACTTTACTGTTTTAAAAATTTGCTATCTTTTGCCCTAACATTTACCTTCAGTGCATTTTCTTTTTATCCCTATGTTTTAGAATTTTGCTTTACCTACACTACCTCTCTTGAATGTGTTCCCATAAGGCCTGCTTATTTTTAAGGCACCTTTCTCTCCTCCTGTCCAGTTTTATACTTTCAGTCTTTGAAGGCAACTCTTTCTTAATGTGCCTCCTATATCTATACTCCTTCTTGTGAGTCTCACACTCACACTTCCTGTTTTGTTGTCACCAAAGCCAAACTGACCAATCAGATTTCTCTAACAGACTAGACACATATACATTATCATTTTATTATTTGGTAGATATATTGTACATATTTTAGTATTTTGTCAAATTCTACATGAAGCACCTTCAGGTGATTGTATTTAAATGGCACAAATAAAAAACATCATTGATATAATATCAAAACACACAGTTTTATTGCTAATGCATAGAAGGGCATAGTTAGCTGGCTATACATACATCCATCTGTCCATTTTCTTAATCCATTTTTCCCATTACAGGGTTATGGAGGTTTAAAGTCAGAATATATTCTAACACAATAAGGTACAATTAATTGGAATATTTTGGAATCAATGTTGGAAGATGGAATATTTTGGGATCAATGTTGCTTTTGTTAAACACAGTGATTAATGCTGAATCTCTACCCTATATTTATGTTAACCACCATTACACTTAATTACTTCTCTTTTATCACTTTTCTTTATTTATCTGAGTGTCAAATAAGCCACACTAGTGCTGTCAGATGCACTAATTTCATATCTTTATGCTGTGGTTGTGACCAGAGGATGTTCAGAATGAGCGTCTCATTCCAGATTTGAATCTGGGGATCCGGAGTTTCATTCTGTAAAGCTTTACTGTTCTTTTTATACAGAAAACTATTAGAAGTCAAATTGTGAGAAAAGGTATTCAACTTCTCAGGAGTCATTTAGGCAGAAATCCAGAAATGTGACCTCCTCTTTCTCCAAGTTATAAAAATAGAAAAACAAATAGCACATACACAATTGCACTGTGTCTTATCTTTATTGAACACACTGCGTATTTGTTCAGTTTGACCAAAGTCAGTAACAGGTGGTCACACAATAAGTCGTGAAGTTTCAGTTCCTTGGGTACTGGACATGCCTGCATTTTAGATCCAATTTTGTAGTGAGCGGGTAAAAATGTAAAGAACATAAAATGCAAAAGTGTAACTGTGAGCAAGTCATTTTCACTGAGAAGGTTTGTCCTCCAAAGTATGTGACAAATACAGAAAATAAATACAAAATATTTAATTTTGCAAATTAAAAAAAATTAAATGAGTAGACGTGAAAGCAATCTCAGAGGAAATCTGTCATCATACAGCCTGTTATCATTAAATGTTACTGGATTTAAATCGGATTTTAGAATTACAAAAAAAAAAACAAAAAACAAAACATCTTTCCATAAGGACAGCTCTCAGTTCACAGTGAGTGAATGTAGTACTCACGTAACAAATGAACAATGACAAAAGAAGGCACACAAGGCTGGGATGTGGCAAAATTTACAACCCTTGAATAAAATATTCTGAATAATTGTAACTGACTGAGCATAATTTTCACTTTTCCATATGATATTTAAGATGTCAACATTTTCCCATCAAGCACCTCTGTACACTGCTTGTGAAGATGACTAAATATAGTTGAATTACTGAGAGTTAATTATAATTACAGTGGATTTTACAAGGTGCTAGGTACAGTTCTAACAAGGTAAAAAAAAGAAGTCTGACTTTATTTTTTTTTGCTTTGTTTTTTGATAGGTATCACTAAGTACTAGTATTGTTTAGATATTGCAATGGACTGGCACTTTCTCCAGGGTTGGTTATGGCCTTCAGCTTGGTGTTATTAGGATAGGTTCAGGCTCACTGTGATTAACTGGATTAATGTGGTCACCAGAGGCTGCTACAACTGACACACACAGGCTTGGACACAAGTGCAATAAACCAAAGGATTTATTTTGTGGAAAACCATTCCAGTTAGCATTTCCCACACCACATCCACAATACAATTTAAATACACAAACACTTTGTAGTCTTCTCTGTCTTTCTCTCTGTCTCCACCTCCTCCACTCCTCTCTGCAAGCTGTGTCCTCATCCTCCTGCCTCTGGTTCTCCAAATTGAGGCAGGCAGCTCCTTTTATGTAACTGACGGAAGTACTTTTGTTGTCCCGAAGCTGTGTTTCAGAAGCACTTCTGCGTGGGGTGGGAGCCCCACTCCAGTTCCCACAGCACCCCCTGGCAGCACCCATGGAACCCAACAGGGCTAAGCCAAATAATTCTAGTTCCCATGATTCCCTGTGGGAATCTGGAGCACTGCAGCAACCCAGGGGGGCTGCCATCTAGTGTCCTTGGGGAAACAAAACCCTGTGCAGTCTGTCTTCTCCTGTCCTTCCAAGTTGAGGGTATCCTGGCTAGGTAGGGGTCATGGGTGGTGCCCCTCACAATGTATAGGAAGTTGTCTGCTTAATATATTTGCTAAAACTAGGCCTAGAACTCTTTTTAGTACTGTTAATAAACTCCTCCAACCCCCTCTTCTAACATGCCCCAATACAGCTGAACAGTGTCAGGCTTTCTTACATTTCTTTTATACCAAAAGTGATCAAATTTATCACAGTTTCCCCTCCACACCACAATCACTCATTCATTCTGATCTGCCATCTTCATCATCAAGACTCACTTGTTTCTCGCTTGATGGCTCTCTTGCCATCTCTGAACTTATTAATAAGTCTAATGCCTCCTCCTGTCTTCTTGATCCTGTCCCCACTTCTCTGCTTAAGACATGCTCATCCACAATTAGTATTCCTGTTGCCTCATTGGTAAATGCATGTTTCATTTCAGGTTCTGTCCCTACTGCCCTCAGAACTGCTGCAGTTACCCCAATCTTTTAAAAACCTGACCTGGATCCTTCCTATCTTTACAGTTACAGGCCTATCTCTAATCCCCCTTTTTTGGCTAAGGTAATGGAACACATGGTTGCTACACAACCTTTTCAGTCTGGCTTTCTTACACAGCACAGCACTGAGACAGCTCTTCTCTGTGTAGTCAATGATCTTCTCCGGTCTGCAGATTGCGGTTCCCTTAATATTCTCCTCCTTCTTGACTTAAGTGCGGCATTTGACACTGTTAATCATGAAATCATCCTGTCACGTCTCTCTGCTTTAGGAATCTCTGGCTTAGCCCTTCAATGGCTCACATCATATCTTTTTTATAGACAACAGTTTGTCACACTTGGCTGATATAAATCCTCCACCTCACCTGCGTTGCATGGTGTTCCTCAGGGCTCAGTCCTTGGGCCATTACTTTTTCTACTTTATAGCCTTCCTTTGGGTCAGATTATTTGCAGACATGGCCTTATCTTCCACTGTTATGCAGACAATATACAGTTATATCTTAGTACAGACTCCCCTACAGATTCACATCCCAGCACACTCACTGACTGCATCACTGATCTTAAGCTATGGATAGAAAATAACTTTCTCAAACTTAATGCCGATAAAACTGAAGTGTTACTGGTAGGTCCAAAATCCCAACTTTCTAAGGCATCCAATTTCTATATTTCTGTTGATGGTACACTTGTCAAACCTGCTCCTGTTGTCAGAAATCTTTGTGTTTTGTTTGATTCATCACTTAACTTTGAGCTACACATTAGGTCTCTTTCCAAAATTTCATTCTATCATCTCCGTAACATTGCTGTCCTTTAATGATGCTCAAACTGTGGTTCATTGTTTCATAATGTCTCGTATTGATTACTGTAATTCCCTCTTCATTAGCCTCCCTGCAAAATCTATATAGAAGCTACAGTATATTCAGAACTCTGCAGCTAGAGTCCTCACCCACACAAAGCGTTTTGCTCACATCTCCCCTGTTCTCTCCCAGCTTCACTGGTTACCGGTGCCATCAAGGATTAAATTCAAGATTCTGCTTCTCACCTTCAAAACCCTACATAACCTTGCCCCCTCTACCTAACTCAGCTACTAGCTCCTTACACTCCTTGTCGCTCTCTCAGGTCCTCAAGCAGTAATCTCCTTACTGTCCCACGCACCAGACTCTCCACCTTGGGAGGCAGGTTCTTCAGTGCTATAGCCCCTCAATTCTGGAACTCTCTTCCTCAGTCTCACCGAGATTGCTTCTCTTTCTGCACTTTTAAATCTCAACTGAAAACTTTCCTCTTCTATGAACTTTTGTCATCTGTGTAATTTTTTTTTTACTCTGTATGTAAAGCGACCTTGAGTTTGTGAAAGGCGCTCAATAAATGTAACTTATTATTATTATTATTATTATTATTATTATTATTATTATTAATAACCACAAAAGATTATACTATGGGCTGTCCTACTTATTTTCACTTCCCTTTTACTTTAAAGCCTCAATTATTTCAAGTCTTGGAATGTTAAAAGCTGATGGCCATACCTAAAGTTCATCATATGCTCTATGATGTATCCTGCTGTCTAAGACTTACTGCGAGTAATAACAAAAAAGTGTATTGTGCTTGATGGAAGTTTGTTATTCATATTTTTTCATTCTTCTGTATCACCAAGACAGGAACCTACGCTCACTGAGAAAATTATTAGAAACCATACACTAACACAGTAGTGCCACCTTTTGCTCTTTAAACAGCCTCAGTTTTTCATGACTTTGATTCCATAAAACCTTTAAGATTCTGGTCCATGATGACAAGACTGCATCATGCAAGTTATGTACATTTTTCAGCTACACATTCATCCTGTGAATGTCCTGTTCTACCACATCCTAAAATGTGTTGTATTTGATTTAGATCCGGTGACTGGGAAGGCCAGTGACCATCAATGAACACAATGTTATGTTCAGGAAGCCTGTTTGAAATGGCTTTTGCTCTGTGACATGGTGGATTATCAAACTGGAAGTAGCCATTAAAAGATGGGAAAATTGTGGCCATGAAGGAATGTACATGGTCAGCAAAATACTTAGATAGGCCATGACACTCAACCAATGATTCTGCAGTATTAACAGGACCAAAGTGTGCTAAGAAGACATTTCTTACACCATTACACCACAATCACCAGACTGGACTGTTGACACAAGACAGGTTGAGTGCATGGATTCATGCTGTTGGTGCCAAATTCTGATCCTACAATCTTTGTGCCACAGCAGAAATCGAGACCGTCTTCAACTGTTCAGTTTTGGTGAGCCTAGGTCCACTGCAGCCTCAGCTTTATTTTTTTGACTTGCAGGAGTGGAACCTGACATTGTCTTCTGCTGTTGTAACTCATCTGCCCTCACTTGCCTGTATTCTGAGATGCTTTTCTGCTCACCAGAGCTGTACAGTGTGGTTATCTAGGTTACTGCAGCCTTCCTGTTAGCTCAAATCAGCCTGGCCTTTCTCCTCTGAGCTCTCTTATCAACTAGGCATTTCCATCCGCAAAACTGCCACTCACTGGATGTTTTTTTGCTTTTTGTACCATTCTCTAGAAGACTATTGTGTATGAAAATCCAAAGAGATCAACTACTACAGAAAAACTCAAACTAGCCCAACTGGCACCAACAATTATGTGACGGTTGAAATCAGCAATCAATTTTTTTCCCAATCTGGTGTTTGATATAATCATTAAATGAAGCTCCTGACCTATATTTGTGTGATTTTATGCATTGTGCTGCTGCCACATGATTGGCTAAATAGATAATTGCATGGATAAGTAGGTGTAAAGATGTTCTAATTAATTTGTTCAGTGAGTGTATTCTGGAGTCCCAGCCCTGTCCCTGTCTATGTGCAGTTTGCTCATTTTCTCCATAACTACATGGATTTTCTCCAGGTACTGTAGTTTCTCTTCAAAGTCAATACTATTTTTTGTCTACATTTTTCCAGTTTGAATAAGTTTTGGTGTGGGTGTGCTGTTGCCCAATATAATGACCTGCCATCTGTCCAGGACTGGCTCTTACATAATGTTAATCATGTAGATGCTAGCTCTTTGGAAATGGAGACTGAAAAACTGAATAGAGAGATTTCATTAATCAAGTAGTCATACAGAGGATTAGTTAACTCTGCAACGGTATAAGAAAACAGAATAGTATGGATGTGAAATATAAATGTACAGTAATCCCTCGCTACTTCGTGGTTCACTTTTCGCGGATTCACGACTTTGCGGGTTTTTAAATACAAGTGATTGCCCGCCTATCGCGGAAGTTATATTCCAGACCCATCAGCAACAGGAGAAAATCTGCGATATAGAAAGACCATATAAATAAACATTTTTATAGTTTAAGCCTTAAAATACCCATCCCACATGCTTTAAACACATACAAACTTATAAAACACACTTTGTTAACACATATGATATGTGGATGTCGGGCTAAGGATATGAGTAACATCTCACTATTATAAAACATTTTAACTTCACGCAAGACAAGACAGTGAGACAGGAAAATTGGTGATGTACAGGTTTTTAAATTATTGACACGCAGAGGACAAGCAGCACAAAGCCAGCACAAAGTCCACTTCTCCTTAGCGTTCATTCAGCACCCCACCCCCTTGACAATGCGAAGTGGCAGAGCGTACTGCGCTTCCGGGGAGGGGGGGTTTGAGCGAAGGTGCGTTCAGCTCTCACACACACACACACTCCTCGCGCAGAGCGACAAGCAGGCATTTTGGCAGAAGCAGCACAAAGTCCACCTCTGCTTAATGTGAGTTCAGCTGCCCCCCTTCACAAAGTGAGTGCAGACACATTGACGTCTGATCGCTGCGTACAGTGTGCAGTGTTGGTCTGAGGTGTTTAAGAATGTAGAAAGTGTTTAAGAGCATAGGAAGTGTTTATAAGAGCGTAGGAAAGGTTAACAAGAGAGTGAGAAAGGTTTATAAGAGTGTGGGAAGGGTTTATAAAGCCTTAAAATATGTATAAATAATAAAATAAATATAGGTTGCTACTTCGCGGATTTTCACCTATCGCGGGGGGCTCTGGAACGTAACCCCCGCGATAGGTGAGGGATTACTGTAGTACTTCTGATAAGATGTTTAAGACAACGTCTAGTTGTCCCAGACAGACTAATGAAATTAGGTGTTCCTTAATTTGTTGCAGCATTGTGTGTGATCCGTGATAGCTGTCGGCAAACATGAGCATTGACATTAATGTTCTTATCATGTGCCAAAGTGATTAAATGACTACAGTTTTAGAGGTAATTGAATTAATAACTGACCTGACTGGCATATCCAAAACTTCAGTCTTGGATCCTTTTCTCTAAATTACATCAACACTTTGATGGTACACCCAAACTCTTCTAATAAATGACTGCAAAAAAAAGTTGTAGACTAGGGAGGAGAAACATAAACGGAATACTAATTGGAGAAAACTAGTCTTGCTAAAACTCCATTTGTGTTGATGAAAAAGCCATTAATTCATATTGCAGGATGTCAACAGAGCAGGCTGTTAGCAGTAGTGTAATAGTAAAGTTTTTTTTGTGGCACACATTGTTAAGAATAATTCCATGTATGAATACCACAGGTACATCCATTCATGGCAGTAGTGTATCTGTCAAAGGGTTTTTTCTACTGCATAATACTCCATGCTTGAACTCAGGAGAGGAGGAGGTTGGTAGCCTGCACTGATACAGTGCATTTCTGTTTTTATCTCACAATGAACAACCTTAGGATCCCAAATTCAGGCCCAAGCACAGCTGGGCAATGGGTGACACCTCAGCACCAATCCTGCCACCAACCCCCAAATTTTCCCTGCAAGTTGGAGGACCTGTTTGCAGGGTTGGATGCAGGTTAAGGTTATACCTAGGGCGGAGCAATTGCAGGTTAAGGGCCTTGCTCAGGGGCCCAACGGGGTTAAGATTGAATGAATAAATTGGAGAAGAGACTATGGGATACAATCGAGTTGATAAGGACCAGAATCACTATTCTGTCTTTTTTTTTATTCAAATAACAAACCATTGCAAAAGCACATAGTCCAGTCAAATAAATAATAACATAACAACTATGTTTCAAAATCAATGTAAATAAAATAAAAGGTAAAATAATAGAGAAAATAACATTTGCCCCCACTCTTTATGCTTTTTATATTGGGGGAAGACCAGCTTTCTATTACATGCACTATCAAATTGCCATAATCAATTTCAATGTTAGTGGGGAGGCAATGGTTCATGGCCTAGCCCAGCAGCACTTGTCCCAAGGAAGGAAACAACCCTGGACAGAGCACTAGTCTATCGTAGCCCGTTTTCTATTACAAAAGTTTTGTTGTTATTCACAACACTTTCTTGAGCAGGACTGTTTTCTGGCACAAGAGAATCCCATGGGCAGCTGATACAGAAAAGAGGGGTGAAGAAGGACAATGACTGTAAAAATCAACCTGCTCATGGGATAACATCATAGAGGATGGGTTAACAAATTTGAGATGGGCCTTACTGGGCTTAACCACCCTGCAACAATAATATAGAATATATTGCTAGCAGGTAGTTACAAACAAATTAATTCTGAAATACTTTACTACACAAACAGTACCCTTTTATAGTGGATCACACTCTAAGTGCTTCTCTAGTATTTTTTTAATCAGTTTAATTAGAGGAGGTGTACAGTATTTGCTTTGGCTCAAACAGTGAGTGAGAGACAAGGATTGTACTGGGAGCCTTGGGGGTTAAAGGCTTATCCTGTAGACTGCTCTTCCTTTCCCTGTGAATTCTTACTGATTCTTTGGTTAGAACCTTGGCAAATACAGTTTAAAAAGCTCTTGCCAACCATCTAATATATTTAGGTTTATTCAAAATGATGTTCATTACTACCACTACCATTATAATAAAAAAATGACATTTCCTGTTGCAAAACTGGGGATGATTTTTAACAAGACCAAACGAATGACAAAAACAACCAAACGCTCCCCAATCCCTTCCAGCAGTGAATGACAAGCACAAGAACATATGGCAATTGAAAAATGTGGCTAATCTGAGCAGCACATATCATTAAAAATGATTAGGTAGTGTACATTTTATTTTTAAGAATACTAAAGAGGTCATTCCACAGCTGATGAACATTACTGGAGAAAGACACTACACAGGTTAAGGCAGCATTTCATTGTCATGAGAATATAGATGTAAGCAAGCTCTCCTCATGGAGTGCATTTCCATTCACTTTATTAACTCGGCTATTCACATAAACCCAGTTCTCAAAAATACATACAGTATATACATTTATTCTGGTTTAAAGAAACTGGAATTTTGTTCACTGAGAAACCAGGTGAACGCACATAGATTTCTCCGCAAGTAATTTGGTTATGTGACCAGGTAAACCCTTAACCATGTTACATTTAAGGATCTCGTAGTCTGCACATGTCTATTGCACTCTGTCAGCATGCGCACGTCTTTGCTTCGTACAAGCTTCCAGCAGCCAGAAGTAGAAAATGGAGAAAGTGTCTACAAATATACATTTCTTGAGGCAAATGCTTGAGCAATTGCATTATTCTGTCTATGTGCATCTATGGGCACTCTCCATGCTCTTCGATCACACAGTTTCTTAACAGTAAGGGGAACCCCCACCATCCCCCACCCCACTTTGATCATGCAGCTTGTAATGCCAATGGGAAGCCCAAACCATGTTCAGTTTTCTAACTGCACCACCAACTTAAATGAACTAAAATCAGTCCTGGTTTGGCTGTGTTTTTGGTCAGTTTCATGAAGGTTCCTATATGGGCTTAGGATTTAATAATAAATGCTGGCCAGTGAAAAGTGTAGTTTTTCCATACAAAAGAAGAAATAGTAACGCAAATGTAATAGACTGTAACGCATTACATTTTTAAATTAAATGACTATGTAACAGGGCAGCACGGTGGCGCAGTGGGTAGCGCTGCTGCCTCGCAGTTGGGAGACCTGGGGACCTGGGTTCGCTTCCCGGGTCCTCCCTGCGTGGAGTTTGCATGTTCTCCCCGTGTCTGCGTGGGTTTCCTCCTAGAGCTCCGGTTTCCTCCCACAGTCCAAAGACATGCAGGTTAGGTGGATTGGCAATTCTAAATTGACCCTAGTGTGTGCTTGGTGTGTGGGTGTGTTTGTGTGTGTCCTGCGGTGGGTTGGCACCCTGCCCAGGATTGGTTCCTGCCTTGTGCCCAGTGTTGGCTGGGATTGGCTCCAACAGACCCCTGTGACCCTGTGTTCGGATTCAGCGGGTTGGAAAATGGATGGATGGATGACTATGTAACATATTTGAATAATGAGTAAGGTACGTAAGTTACATTAAACATGTAACATTCCCCACACTGCTATGGAGACACAGGCTCCAAGCTTGTTTTTGGATTTATGGTGCCCATTGATGATATTTAATCTTTTTCACACAGTTTTAATGACATTGGAACATTTTGCCAAGGGAAAACTGCATAAGTGGACTGCCTTAACCAGGTTATTTACCTTATCCCATTTTTGTGTGTGCATGTAAATGCACGGATGGACAGAAAAGGTACCCACTGATGTACAGGATTTTCGACATTATTGCTTTATGGATATACGTGTTGATTTTTCATGCATTTCTAACTAGGACTTTTGCAGTGTTATTTTTATTGTCCCTATTTCTGTGGTTTTCATCCTAAGATGCTAGATTTTGGACAGTGACTAGAGATATGGTAGTTGCTAATAACATTGTTATGTGATCTGTTCAATAATTTCAGAATTATTGCAGCAAAAGTACAGAAGTACAGCAGCAAAAACAAAAGAGGAGCTATACAGACAGTGCTAAGAGAAATAAAGTCCGCATCTACAGATTAAAATTTTGATACAACAAGAAATGATTTATAGTTGAAAGACTGGTAAAATGACTAACAGACACATTTGACACATATACTATATGTTCAGCTGAATAACAATAGGAATTAAAGTGTTTTGACCAGGAACATATGGCAAGTTGGTGTTTGAACTAGAAGACTCACGATTTTAAAAAGGGTAGAAAATGGCATTGTGCCATCAGGAGTATTCCAAGCAAGACAAGAAGAGTAAATGAAATACCAAGGAAAAAAAAATACAACTGACACTGAAAATGTATCGCAGCTCCACACCAATTTGCATGAAAGTAATGCCACCTAGTGGCAGCCAAATGAAACTCTACTTAAATATCTACACAACCCCGAAAAAGGAAGGGGGAAAAACGAAAACATCATTGTATATTAAAGCAATATAATCCATCCATCCATCCTTCTATGTCCTTTGAACCCACTTACTTCATTATAACTTTGTAGGGAGCTGGAGCCTATCCTAGCTGCATATAGATCCATGATATACTCAAACACAAACCCACACTCCCACCAAGCCATTATGGATTCACCAATCAAATAATCAATCAAATCTAGGGATGTGCCAGCAATCCCGCTTAGGACAGGTTTGTGTTCTCACAAATAGTAACCAAATTCTTAATCAGGGGTCAATTGGTTGTTAACTAATTGATGAGTTGTAAATAATGCAGCAGCCATCAACTGACCATCTATCTCTATATCTTTTGCATCTGTGTGTTCTAAATAAAGTAGCATATTAATAAAATAGCTGTTAACAATGAGGATAAAAATCAGACTTGCACAACTTAGTTTGATTTTCCCAGAAATAGCCTTCAAATCTAGTCTTTCCTTCAAATCAGCATTCATCTTCGTCTCTCTCTGTGACACTCTGCATATCCATCTGATCATTTTCATTTCTGTTCTTTCCAGTTCTGCTTCATATTCCATCTTCATCAGCCATGCCTCACTCTCAGAGGGTAGACAACTCCTCACATGGCCTTCATAAAATGTTTCATTCAGTGCCAGAGAGACTCCTGATCATACTTTGCAATTATTCAGTTAAGTGAAGTTATAAAAAAAAATATCAACCCTTTTGGAATTTGTACCTCTAAACCCCCAAACATTCCAGTATTATGTTTTGATTTCTGTCTTAGAGCCAAAGGAAACCATTGCAGTGGCCTGGTTGATTAGATGCAGAATAGATATCATTTTTAGCCATGATGACTATCACGGGTCAGTTTTGCCAGCTTATTGATTATCTTTGATTTAATTAATTATATTCTTACTTAAGTAATACCTACAGATGTGCTACCACCATCTGCCTTTGTAAACTCAATGATCAAAAATTGTTCAATTTATTGAATAGCTTACTTGTTCACTAATGTTCATTCATTGTCTCTAGTGAGAATTTAAATACATCAATAAATGAATAAATAAAAAGTACTTATCTAAACAGAATTGAATAAGAATATTACACAGATATAAATTTGGGCCGTCCAATCAATGCCTGAAAATTTTAGTAAGTAATGACAAGTCAATAATGAAAAGAAATAATTGGACATTACTGGAGCCCAACGGGAGAATACTAAAACCAGTCAATGAATTAGTATAAGAGGCAGAAAGAGTGCATCCTATTGGAAAAACAGGAGCAGGATAGCCACTCCAACTTATAGTACGGCAAATAATCAGCTTGGCAATTCATGGTAACAATTCGCACAGCAGTTTGGCAAGGCATTTCTTTAACTAAAACATAACCATTGCCCAGATCTGAAGTGGACATTTAATAATCCTGGATGTGTTACCTTTTTGATGAGGCTTCTTTATCAAATACCATTGTTGCTACTAAGAGTCTTCAGTCATCTGACTAAGAAATGTCATTTAGATCCCAGCTACTGATAATGTAGATCCTGATGTTTCATACAAAAATTACTAATCTTGAACTCTATTCATAGATTTTATTTAAACAAATATTTAAAATGTTTGGTCGTTTTGAAGTGTCCTGAACACTCTATTTAAGAAATTCAAAAACAGGAGTCTTTGATTCTTTATAAATACTAGGGGGCTTTGCCCCATGCTCGCTTCATTCGACCACCTTGACCAAGGGGCACACTGAAAAAACACTAAGGTGATGCGGTCAGATCAGCTGCTGGCTTGCTGCTACTTGTCACTCTGCACGTTGATTCATTTTAAAGCATGTACAGCAGCTGTCCTTTTGTCTCACTGCCTTGTCTCACAGGACGTTAAAGTGTCTCTGAGAAAATCACGTATCGTCTCCTTCCAAGCCTTCCAAGATTTTTTTTGTATAATAGAGAGATAATGGATGGACTGGTGTCCTGGCTCAGATGGTCTCCACTCCCTTACTTAGTCAGGAGACAAATTGAACTGTGGCATAGTGGAAGACTTCCTCCCATGGTCAGATTGTTCTCCCATAAACTGGGTGGCAGCATCTCTGCTGGTGAGCCCTGGTTTAGATATCGGCAGGGTATCAAGGGAGTTGTGGTCCCTTAGGGATGCCCTGTTGGGTTATGCATTGGCCATCAGTGGGAGCTGACCTTCTGTGACTAAAGGTTTTTTTCTGAGATATATGTGCTTCCTGGAAACATTGGACTGGCCACTGGAAATACTTCTGGGTCGGGGTTAAAAGAAAGCCCTCAACTTTTCTTGGGATGTTGCTATTGGGAGAGCAGTTGGACAGCACTAGCCTGGGAGGAGCTGAGGAGAAAGAAGAAAAAAGAGAAAAAACTGTGTTGTCGTGCTTATATAAATGAAAAGAAGCCTGTTAAAGGTACTTTGTTAAATATAAAAGTATATTGTTTTAAACCCAGGACATGTGTCTGTGAAGTTGTGTCTAGGTTTTGGGGCTCAGGGGCGACCCCGAGTGTCCACAAGGTATGTGAATTGTTATGAGCTCTGCTGTGAATCACTGTATTCTTTGTAAATGTTAGCCTTGGAAGTTGAACCTCTTTAATGCAAATAGTATTTACTTTAGAAAAACCTCCCTAAACCAAATTAAATTAAATTAAGAGCCTTCCATTGCTATTACTGCTGTTTTGGACTTAACTTTAAGTCATATCTTTGTTAAGACCCTCTAATTTCTAAACGACTACATCTAAAGTTGTAGTTGTTTTTAATTAGCTTTTTAACAGTGAGGTGCAAATTAAAAGGGAATCAGCCACTCACATGCAATCTTGAGCTGATTTTCAACCTTGTTTGTGTTTGTTAGGTCATTTCTCTGCTTATGTGTCTCAATAAAACATTCTATGAGAAAGAACATAGAAAAAAGAGATAGACTGAGGAATACTACTCTGTCTGTCTTTACAAAACATCTTAAAGGCTACATTTTCAAAAGTCTGAAATGCCTTGATCCAGCAGAAAGTTTCTAACAAGCCATAGAATTAAATAATAAGTTTCATTAACAACAAGGCCTGATGTCTTTGATTGATTGGATTGAAATTGTTTGGAACAAAAGACCACAGCTCACACAGAGGTGAGATTGGAGAACCCTGCTCCACATTGTAAATGTACCAGAGTTGTCATATTAATACTCAGCTTTGGTGATTCTCATACTACCGGTTAATTGCAAATTCATAAAATCAATGCAAAAATAGTAAATTATAAAGTAAGATTAATAACAAAGATAAATTCCAACTCAAAATGGCTTGTGATTTTGACATAGGTTACAAGACTTGCAAACCACTTGGCCAAAATGAAATCCCTTTTCTTGGCTGCTTTGTGGGCATAAGCAACATACTGTATTTAATTTGTATTCACTTGCCAAAACATTAAAATAAAAAAAATCTTGAAAGAAAAGTAATTCCTCTAAGAAAATGTGGGAGACCACTGTGGTTTTGGGAAACATTTTAACTGTTAATCAGAGATCAGATACAGCCTTTAATTCATTTTTTTGACTACAGTACATGGATTCCTTTATTATATATACATAGATATTTTTTGTCCATTAAAATAATACTTTGTAAACCTGCTGTTTTTTTATAAGCATACATTAATTCTGTGTGAGCTGCTCACAGTATAGGCCATGTTGTGACTTATGGCTGTGTGTGAGCAGAGTTATACATTAAAAACAACAGAAGATAAGAGTCCTGTATGTTTTCATTGCATCAGACATACTAAAGCCAGTCATTTCTTGTTCGCTTAATATTTCTAAAATGACACTGGCATCTGAAGGTCCCCAAGGAGTTCATTTCATAATGCTGGCAAACTGATTCAATGTATTTATGATTTTCTTTTTTGACAAAATCTTCTATGGCTTCCTTGTTAGAATGCCTTTTGGCTAATTTAGTGTTATTCTTTTCCTTCAGATTTTACTTTTCAAATCACAAAAAAATACAGTCAATTTTTTATTTTTTTTATGTGCTTTATCCCATAAAATACATATATGCAACATTTTGTTCTGATCCTTACATGTTTTTGGAATTTTGCACAATTTGGCCAAAAGATGCAGTCTGCAAAGACACAATTTTCCTCTCAGTTTGCTCCTCTAGATGACTCCCAATTCACATTTTTTTAGAATTTATATATATATATATATATATATATATATATATATATATATATATATATATATATATATATATATATATTGCATTCATAGTCTGAGTCCTGACCTGAATTGTGTGGGTGGTTGCCTACCAGGTAACCCTTGTGGTTGGTCTGCCATTTGGCAAACATCTGCCACGGTGCCCTCTTCAGTTGCGAGATAGCAGATCATGGAATGTTGCATAGTTTACTGTCAAATTTGACAGTAAACTATGCAACATATACAGTATATATATATATATATATATACCGGAATATATATATATATATATATATATATATATATATATATATATATATATATATATATATATATATATATATATATATATATATATATATATATACAAAGTAGGAGTGATTGAGATTACTGAATAAGGGTGATGTATATTTGTCTGATGTGTTTCTTGAGATGTCTTTGTGGTTTTGTGCAATCTACAACATTTATTAGGTCGAGTTTATTGTATGTGAGGATCTCTTTCAAGAACATTTTTTTCTCTATTAGTTCATTATTTGCTGCTCACTTTGAAACATCTTTAACAAACATAAGGAACAAATAAAAATCAGTGCTTGTACTTAGTGGTTTTATTTCTCATGTATTTAATAGGGGGTGGGTGTGATGTAGTGGCACAGTGGCTAGCATCATGGTCTCACAGCTATAGGGTGCTCAGCTCAGTTTAAAACCTCTATATAAGATTTATCTTCCCATGTGCCAAAAAAATACAGATTTACTTAATACTGTCTATCCATTTTATGACCCTGATTAGTCCAATAAATAAACACAGAGAGTATATCTCATTAGTTTTGGTGCAAGACAATAGCCAACCCTGTCAGTGTAGTGAACAAACACTCCGTGAGTAAGCTCAGTACCCAGTTAACCAAAGTAGGATATCTTTGACATGCTTAAGAGAATCAAATTGGGACCCTATAATATATATATATATATATATATATATATATATATATATATATATATATATATATATATATATATATATATATATATATATATATATATATGTATAGATAGATAGGAATGGTTTAACAGGTGGAGGCCACTGACATTTTTCCCTCTTCATCATTTCTGACAGTTTTTTCACTAGTTTTGCATTTGGCTATGGTCAGTGTCACTACTGCTAGCATGATGCGATACCTGGACCCTACAGAGTTTGCACAGGTAGTCCAACTTCTCCAGGATGGCACATCAATACGTACCATTGTCAGAAGGTTTGCTGCGTCTCCCAGCACAGTTTCAAGGGCATGGAGGAGATTCCAGGAGACAGGCAGTTACTTGAGGAGAGCTGGACAGGGCCGTAGAAGATCCTTAACCCATTAGCAGGACCAGTATCTGCTCCTTTGGACAAGGAAGAACAGGATGAGCACTGCCAGAGCCCTACAAAATGACCTCCAGCAAGCCACTGGCGTGAATGTCTCTGACCAAACAATCAGAAACAGACTTCATGAGGGTGGCCTGAGGGCCTGACGTCCTCTAGTGGGCCCTGTGCTCACTGCCCGGCATCATGGAGCTAGATTGGCATTTCTCATAGAATGCCAGAATTGGCAGGTCCACCACTGGCACCTTGTGCTTTTCACAGATGAGAGCAGGTTTCCCCTGAGCACATGTGACATGGGGAGGCATATCCATGGAGGGACGCACAGACCTCTACAGACTAGACAAAGGCACCTTGGCTGCCATTAGGTATCAGGATGAAATCCTTGGACCCATTGTCAGACCCTATGCTGGTGTAGTGGGTTCTGGGTTCCTCCTGGTGTATGACAATGCCTAGCCTCATGTGGTGAGAGTATGCAGGCAGTTCCTGGAGGATGAAGGAATTGATACCATTGACTGGCCCCCATGCTCGCCTGACCTAAATCCAATAGAACACCTCTGGGACATTATTTTTCAGTCCATCTTACGCCACCAGTTTGCACCTCACACTGTCCAGGAGCTCAGTGATGCCCTGGTCCAAATCTGGGAGGAGATGCCTCAAGACACCATCCATCATCTTATTAGGAGCATGTCCCGACATTGTCAGGCATGCATACAAGCATGTGAGGGTAATACAAACTACTGAGTACAATTTTGCGTTGCTGCAATGAAATTTTGGCAAACTGGACTAGCCTGCTGCATCACTTTTTTACTTTGATTTTCTGGGTGCATATATATATATATATATTGTGGTGGATTGCCGGCTTTCTATTCCGGCTCTCACCCCCAGGCCACCAGGAGTAGCTCTCCCAACAGCGTGAACGTCCCCCGAGTTCCAGCAGGGCCTCATGGACTATGTAGTTTCTACACACAGCCCTGCTGGATACCTTGGGGGCCACCAGGCATCGCTGTAGGGGGGCTCGTGGGCTCTTATGTGCCCTATAACCTGGGGGTACGTCATCATCACATGACAGGAAGAAACGACGTGCTCCCGGGTTGAGGAAAAGGACTGTTTACCCTGACCCGGAAGGAATAAGGAACTGTGGACTGTTGGACAGGAACACCTCCAGGTCAGGTTGTATAAAAGGCACTGAGCTGAGCTGGGAGGTAGGAGGGCGAAGTGTCTGGGCGAAGAGGAGAGAGTATTATTGTTGTGTTGATTTAGTTTATGAGTAGTGTGGAGTGGAGGGTGCTTTGTGCACGTTATTGTTATTTAATAAAGAAGTCTTGTGTTTATACCTTGTGTCTGGAGTGGTACCTGAGGGTCCGAGAGGTGGAGCAATACCTCTATCTGCTACACTGGCGTAGTCGGCAGGATTCTCTGGCCATCTGTTGGCAGGGGACCTGTAATCCAAATAAATATTGTGTATGCAGATGACCCCAAGAAGGTCCCGCTTCAGTACACGAAGGTGCAATCACCTCTCACCATAGAGAGCACTGCAACTGTGAGACTATTTATACTTCGGAGCACGATGGGGAAAACATCCTAAAGAAAGAATGAGCGAGCTCAAACTATACAGAAACTCGCAGAAATGTGGCCACCGGAGGACGCCGCGATGCTGTGGTCTTACCTGATGGGTCCTGCGGAAACCGGGGACGAAATCGACGCTGTGAGAGAGCACTGGCTAAGGCAACAGCAAAGCAGTGAAGAGATGACTGTGCTGGAGCCTGAAGCAATCCCTCATACGTCGGAGGTATGTGTCGTGACCGTACCTGAGGTGCAAGGAACTGTATTTTCTTGTTTTGCAGAGGCCGAGCGGTTCGGGAAATCATATAACAAAGACGCATGCCTCATACCTGGGCAAGATGGCCGCGATGACGAGGAGTCTGTAAATGGACAGCTGGGGAGCTTATTCGTTGATGACGATCACATGGACCATCCTGGTGCAGGCTGGGAATGACGTGGGATAAACATGAAGTCACCTGACCAGGAAGGGGCCTGTTTATTTGCCGACACGCGTCGTGTGACTGCACGTGATGGATGCCGGGATATGGAAGGTCAGTTGTGGTCTATCAGTGAGGTCGTCTTGCCCCTGACGACTCCGGACTCCCTGAAGGGGAAGGGGGGGGGGGGGGGGGCGAGCAGAGCAGCGCCGAACTTAAAGACAGGTAAAGAGGGGCGGGATGTGGCAGAAGGGTCTGCCGTTAAAAGAAAAAAGGCAGATCTCAGCTGGCTCGGAGTAGCCAGCCGTCCCTCTGAAGACTCCATTTCCCAGGAGCCTTTGCACGACCCAGCCGAACACGTGCCCAGAGGGGACGTGCTCATTGGCTCCCGGCCGGCAGGTAAGGATAATAAGGAAGCGACCTTACCTCCGGCCGATTTAAGTAACTTTGTGGACTTACGGGATCTAGAGAAGTACCTCGAGCCCGTATATGTTTTCTTCCAGGGACTAAAGGATTTAAAGACTCGTGTGGAGGAGCTGGGAGCTACAGCCGAGGCGCCGTTAAAAGGACTATTGGAATACCTGCGGCGATTAGGCCGAGAAGCCCCGGTCTCGATTGATTCGGCAGTGCAGGTGAGTGAATTCTGTACCGTATATAATAAGGGGACACAGTGCGAGCCGGCACTGCAATTAATAAGTAGCGGGTGTCAAAGCGCTGTGAACCCGACAGTTGAGCATGGCACAATGACTGAGTGGTCGGGTGAAGGTCCGATCGAACCGTGACAGCAGTACGAGACGGCTTCCCGGAACGATATGGACCTCAAGACCCCGATCCGCGTGATGAGGGAGTTGTCGCAAGTTACCGGAGGGGCGGAGGAAGTGCCCATTGTACCGGGGCAGCTGGGAAGTGCTGTTACCCGGGGCAATGTGGTACTAATGACGCCGCCTCCTAGAATACTTAGGTCAACAGGCGTGCAAACAGCAAAGAGGCTCTCTCTTCTCCACAGAGAGCCTCAAGCTGAGCACAAGCCCCAGAGAAAGCAGGAGATCCCCGAAATAAACCGCGGGTCTCCTGACAAGATAAAGAAAAGGGCTGAGAGCAGCAAAGCGGCCGTGAACCCCTCTTTAGCGGAGGAAAGGGTGGAGCTAACTGAATTCCCGAGGTGTTTCAGGTTCCAGAAAAGAAGGCAACCGGGAGAACGAAGGCGTTGCTACCACTGCCATCAGCCGGGCCACGTTTGGCTTAGTTGTCCTCGGAGGACAGGGGAACGGAGGGACAGACGATACACCGTTCTTCCTAGGTTCTCTGGGGGGTCTAGACAGCATAGCCGAGGCCCGACTGACGCGTCCTCCTGGAGGAGGACGTCCCTCGCGGGGATCGACGCTCCGCCCCAGTTGTCGTCGCTAAGGGGGGCGGGGAATTGTGGTGGATTGCCGGCTTTCTATTCCGGCTCTCACCCCCAGGCCGCCAGGAGGAGCTCTCCCAACAGCGTGAACATCCCCCGAGTTCCAGCAGGGCCTCATGGACTATGTAGTTTCTACACACAGCCCTGCTGGATACCTTGGGGGCCACCAGCCATCGCTATAGGGGGGCTCGTGGGCTCTTATGTGCCCTATAACCCGGGGGTACGTCATCATCACGTGACAGGAAGAAACGACGTGCTCCCGGGTTGAGGAAAAGGACTGTTTACCCTGACCCAGAAGGAATAAGGAACTATGGACTGTTGGACAGGAACACCTCCGGGTCAGGGTGTATAAAAGGACTGTGGGAAAGCCCAGACACTGAGCTGAGCTGGGAGGTAGGAGAGCGAAGTGTCTGGGCGAGGAGGAGAGAGTATTATTGTTGTGTTGATTTAGTTTATGAGTAGTGTGGAGTGGAGGGTGCTTTGTGCACGTTATTGTTATTTAATAAAGAAGTCTTGTGTTTATACCTTGTGTCTGGAGTGGTACCTGAGGGTCCGAGAGGTGGAGCAATACCTCTATCTGCTACAATATATATATATATATATATATATATAGATATATATATATATATATATATATATATATATACATCCATCCATCCATTTTCCAACCCACTGAATCCAAACTACAGGGTCACGGGGGTCTGCTGGAGCCAATCCCAGCCAACTCAGGGCACAAGGCAGGAACCAATCCCGGGCAGGGTGCCAACCCACCGCAGGACACACACAAACACATCCAGCACACACTAGGGCCAATTTAGAATCGCCAATCCACCTAACCTGCATGTCTTTGGACTGTGGGAGGAAACCAGAGCGCCCGGAGGAAACCCACGCAGACACGGGGAGAACATACAAACTCCACGCAGGGAGGATCCGGCAAGCGAACCCGGGTCTCCTAACTGCGAGGCAGCAGCGCTACCACTGCGCCACCGTGCCGCCCTATATATATATATATATATATATATATATATATATATATATATATATATATATATATATATATATATATATATATATATATCACAGTATATACTGTATATGTGCAGTTAACATATTTCTATAATATTTGTCTTTATTAATAAATTGTATTTATCTGATTCTTAAACAAAGTATACCTCAGTTACCTTGATATACTCTTAAGTCTGAAGAGTGGAGACCCTCCTCCTACAACAGAGAAAGATAAGGTAAATAAAGTAGGAACCTTACCAGATTATTTAATCAATTACTGGCATTGCTGAAGGCATGATCAATAACTAAATAACTGAGTAAAATCTCCCCTCTTTCTCAGATTACTATGACTGTGCCTAGATGGCCAAGTTAAAAATTCACTTTCCTTTCTTACAAAAATAAATACACAAAATAGTTTATTGAGTGTTCATAGAAATATTTATGGTGTAAATTTGATTAACGTTTTTCCCTTGTAGCTGTTTCTTGAATTTGAATCTCATCTGTGCTAAATCTGAAAATATATCTATTGGAAAGCATTTTTCCACAGCTAAGGTATAAAACTGACTGTTCTTCAGTTGTGGTCAGTGAACTCCACAGAGTTGACATTTGCCGTGAATTTGGTAAAATCAAGGAAATGTTTGGGAAGTACATTGAACTCAGTGAAATGCATTGAAGTCAGTTGGGAAAGAAGAGTTAAACTAATGCAGTTTTGAATGGACTATAAAGGTACATTGATCTTTTAAGTATCCCTTAGGCTAGGGAAGCATTTGCCAACTATGCTGGACAGATGTTTGTGGCAAAAAAAGTGATTTGAGCTGTGAGTAGTGCTAAACTCATGGAGTTACAGTCTTTGTGGCACTGATTGGCTGTGCCACGAAGTGGCAGTGTGGGACTCGCTCATTCCATTGTTCCATTCCATTGAAGTTTGGAATTTTTTTTTTTTGTTTCTGATCTCTGCAGATGCTTCACACTTTTTTCTTCCATCAGGAAGATTGAAGTGTCCTTTAAACAGTAATAAATCTTTCATTATTATTATTATTATTATTATTATTATTTCACTGGGTCTCGTGTGTTTTCTGACTCTGGGGCACTGCATTGAGGTTAGTTTTGACTGCCACCTCACCATGAGACTTGTTGCACCTGTATTCAGTGTGGCATTAAGTACATGAGCGCTCAGGGATCAGTGTTACATATTCAGTGTCTGTACTCATAATATTCTCATTATGAGCAGCTAATGTAACTTTCAAATGAAAATATTACAAGTTTTTTTTAATGCATGTGGGGTGCATATCAAGTAGTGACATCATACATGAATGAAGAAAATCAGGCAGTGATATAAAATGTGACGTGGGGTACACTTACAGTATACACGCATAAAAGTTCTCTACATGGCTGCTAGTGCTACAGCTCTGAGATTTCACACTGGCCTCACAACCCATCATGGGGCACAGGGGAAAAAGGTTAATCTAAGCCAGTTGTACAGTGAATATCCAGGAAAATATTCAGTGACCATTGTCATTGATTAACACAGTATATTAGCTGTGAGAAATGCTTTGGTGAATTTCATCCATCAACACTATTCAGGAACTTACAAGAGCAACCCAAGATTACTCAATAGGTAATAATTTGCTATTAATTTAGGCAACTTCACAGAGATCTATTTTCACTGAAATATTGAAAACTCTTTTTTGTTGATCAGTGTCAAAAGGGCTAAATTAAAGCCACTGTGATTCAATGATGTACAGCAATAAAATGTAAAAACTTCCAGAAGGGTAAACATTTATTTATGGGTGCTGTAACTGATTTACCTACAATGTAAGTGAAGTATGCACTGTAAATGGTGATAAGTTTGTCACTGTGGTGATTATCCAGACCAATGTATGATGTATATGTATGTATATACATATAGACTTAGCATATACATATACACCAGTATAGTATTGTTATTTGCATCATAAAAGAAGGACTTTTTGAAATATAAAAAGATAAAGTAGAAAACAAGATATAACTGAAGGTCAAACGCAGAATCTTTTATATAGCCAAAGCTTAGCTGAACATTTTCAGTTATGATGATAATGATCTGCTCCTTTCTGCTTGTTTGTGCCAGTATCAAAAGTCAAGCTAAGTGCTATTTGTCTTTAAAGTTCAAGAGTTCTGTTGTTCTCTGCCTGTTTTGAAATCTGTGTGTATTTTTAGGCTAGCATTCAATTTTTTTTTCAGGGAGTGTATGCCCCCTTCATAAGCCAAACAAGCAAACAATTAATGCAATTACTTAATAAATATACCACATTTTTCTTCTTCTAGTTCATCTCTTCCACAGTGCTGCAGATGACCAGCGCTGTGACCTCATTAGACCTAACAATTAAAAAGCTGGAGCACAGAAAGGCTGCTGAGAAAGCTTCCAAAGTGCTGAGCACTGCATTCTGCCTGACTGAAAACCCATGCCTCATACACAGCACTCTTTGTGTTTGTTGAGTTTTCCGTTGTGCACTTAGCCAGAGCTGAGCAGTGGACACACTTTAGTTAATTTGTAACTTCCTGTGGTAAAAGCTGGGCTCTTCACAGATATCAGTGCTCTGCACTTCATGCCACTTGCAGTACTTAAAGCAGATTAAAACACCCTACAAAACTTGTAAGGGGAACATTTTATAAAAATAAAGTAAAATTGGTGAGAGCCACACTTTAAACATCAAGCAGGACATTGTCATTAAAGGTCACAAAAAGGTGCAGTAGGCAACGATTCAATTAACCTCAAATAAAAAAGTGTTGTCACAAAGCCTGCCTGACAGATTCAGAGTCAGAACTACAGAAATACATTGTAATGTACAGGAAATTCTGAAACTAAAAATAAAAAGAATGTTCTGTATTAGTGTATTTTTCTTATCAGGCACTGAATGGAATTAGAGGTGTGCCATACTTCGATTCATGATATTTCTTTTTTCATGCTGTAGCTAAAGGAAGAAAGCTTATGAAATGTAAACACACAAATACACAATGGATTAATATCATTTAGATATTCTGAAAATGAAAACTAGATTCATTTTTCTATTTAGTATCATACCTTGGTATAGTACTTGTAGGTTTAGAGTATAATATGGCAGCAGCTATCCAATCCTATGACATAACCAGTACAACAAGGAACAGTCAAGACAATATTAAGAGGTTTGATAAATCATTTACATATTTCTACTAGTGTAAGAGTAATTTGTGAACTTCACCCTGAAACAATAGAGTCCATTCAGAAAGCCTCCATTTCAAATATTAGGGTTCTGACTGGCACCCAATCACTATGTATAAACAGTTTTTCTTTTCCTAGTTAACAAATAAAAACATTATTTTTTTTTCAGTCAAGAAATGAATAATGCATTTGTGTCTTTTTAGAAGTATCTTTTATAAAACAAATCTGTGTTAAAGTAAATAACTGACAATTTGAACTGACTTTCTTTTACAACTGCTTTCTGAAAAAGGCAATCTTTGTTTATGGAGGTCATTATTTGTGAGTTTTCTTCATATGTTTTGAAACATTTCACTTCACCCTTTGTTGCCTTTTCATTCATATAGTTTTGTAACAGACAGTTTAAGTAGATTAATGTAGGAATTCCCCTTAATGGCAATACCTTATGCTCAGCCTATGGGTCTCTGTGGGCTTGCTGTCCTGCAACTGTATGAAACTTATGGTCAAGACCTTCAGTTGTTTTGTGAATTAACACTTCTCATTAAATATCTATTAAGATTTATAATTAGATGTAATGACATGCAGTATAGATGGCATGGAGGTGCAGAGGTGGCCCTACAGTCTCTGAGCTCAAGGATGCAGAATTTGATATCCAGCCCAGTAACTATGTATGTGAAATATTCCCCTTCTACCTATCGATATAGGCCTCACCTCAAACACATTGTAATACGGCAGGGTGGCCACTCTACATTCTGCTAATGTAGTTGTGTCCATGGTGTCATATGAAGCTTTAATAACCTGACTTGGCTGAGACCAGAACAAATAAGCTCTGTTACTTTGCCACCAGAAAAATAGATCTTAATCTTCTAGGTATATTTCCAAACATAACGCTGGTGACTATCACCATCCTAACACTTTATCCCATGAGGCAAAAATAATCTTTAAACTGTCCATTCTCATCCAATCAAAAAGACTCTTCACAAAAGTTAGTCTCTGTCTTCCATGATCTCTTTTTCGTTTATCTTTTCTTATAATTACCAGATTTTTCATATCTTCTTTTTTTGGTTATTTGGCTGAAAAACTCCCATCTGTCTGTTTCTGATAGTTGACAGCAACCTTTTTCTGTACCCAGATCTTAACAGAGCTCCCTCATTGGTAGTGTGGCTTGTCCAGCTGCCTTTCATAATTCCCCTTAGGAAGCACAATTTTGCTGATGCAATTCTCTTTTCCATTGTTAGTAAAATTGCCCAACACTCTGATCCATATAGTACATGAGAACAAGAATGACATAGAACTCTAGAATCCTGATCTTAGTCTTCATACTGACCATAATATTGCAACAGGCCTTCTTCAGCTTAATGAAGGCATCTTTAGCCATACTGATCCTCCTTTTGATTTCATAATCACACTTTTCATTGTAAGAGTGGTCTAAAAATAATTAGATTAGGGCAAGTGGACTGTGATTCAAGTTAGAAATGCTATGCAACAGTGTAAGAGATGACCCCAAGGCATAATTTTCTTAAGCAATCATTATTAATATACATCCAGCCAGTATAACCACTGTGTATCCAAGTGGTTTGTGACAGTGTTTGCGATGTAGCTGGGAAAGTCAAATATGCAATTCTGAAATTCATGTAATGTAGATTTTAGTAAATACATATGGGATTGTAATATATATGATACCTAAAAATAAATATGTAATGCACGTAATTCACCTTGAGTATCTAGTTATTAGTAGCATATGCCCCTGTGCCTATCTCTGAATCTTCTTGGAATCCACTTGTGAAAGATGCAAATGAATAAATGAATGTGCAAGCCATGAAAGGCACTATATTATATAACTGTTCAAGTGAATTGAAGCAGAAGTATTTTTGAGTAGGTGTAAGGCAGCATTTGACAGTGTAAATTTGTTCAGGCTGTGCATAAGGCAAAGGGCAATGCAGTAAAACAGTAAGGGGTAAGTGAAGCATAAAGAGGCTTTTCAAAAAATTGTTGCAGTATTCAAAAGACTAAATTGAGCCTTACATAGTAAACATTAAACTCTAGTACCATCCCATTCTGAGGATGACAAAGAAATGAATCCTGGGCATTCTTAGGCATCTGATGAACCTCCTAGGTGTTCCATCTCTGTGACTGCTTGTGCTCCTGAAAGCTTAGTTAGTTTCTTTTTCCGGAATTCTGCGGCAATTTCTTCAAAGCTCTTGCCCTTTGTTTCTGGCACTTTGCAGTAAGTGAACAATGCGAAGAAGAAGAGCAACACAGCAAAGATAACAAAGACGTAGCTTCCACAAAGGGCCTGTTAAAGACAAAGCAAGGTTTCAAAGGAGATGTAAACATATGACCATGCTTGTATGCACACAAAAAATGGAGGTCTGCCAAAATCAAACAGTGCAATGCCCTGGCCTGTCATGTATCATGATGTTTGTGCTTTTTTCCATTTATTTTATTTTTGCTTTTCCATCAATTGCCTGACAATCTTACATTTTGTCTGGGATCCAAGATGGATGAGTATTCAGGAGTCTAATGGGGTGAGGTTTAACATAGTAGACATGGCTATATCAGCCATTGATTGACATCATGGCAGACAATATTTCTCCCATTCTAAAAGCAGTTCTGAAACAATGGTAACATTGTCAGCTCTTTTAGAAATACCAGACTATTTTTTGATACGTATAATGCATTTTTTATATGCGACTTTGTATTACCATTGCTGGAAAAGTTTATTATTTATGTTTTTTTTGTTTGTTTGTTTGTTTTGATTGTTACAGCACTGTGGTATTTAAGCGCACCAGTAGCTAGTTGAGTCAGATGAGTGGTCGTTCTGATTAGGCAGAGTAAGATGGGTAAAGTAAACTCAACACAGCAACATTGTACAAGGGGGGGACCCAAAAATTCATGGAATTACTTAAAAAAACTATTATATAACTGACATCAATTCCATTTTAATCACCATCAAAATACTTCTCTTGAGATGCAAAACATTTATCCCTGTGCTTCTTCGATTTCAGGAAAGATTTCCTGTATTAATCTTTTGTTACTGTGTCTAGAGCCTTCTGCAGTTTCTTTCCTGGATTTCTTCCATGGTAACAAATCATCTTCATCAGTCTCAATTTTAAATTCAGGAACAAAAGGAAGTTGCAGAGAACGAGATCTGGTGAATATGGGAGGAATGAAGCAACAACCACATTGTTTTTAGTCAAAAACTCTTTGACTGACAATGCAGGTATGCAGGCACACTCTCACGGTGCAAAATGCAGTTTTGCAGTTGCCACAGCTCTGGGCATTTTTTTTCTGATGCTTTCCCATACTGTAGATGAAATGTTGCTGATTAACAGTCTGTTCACAGAGAACATACTCTTTATTAACAAGTCTGTTATTGTCAAAAAAGATAATCATCGCTGTCTTGATGTTTGATATGACCTGATGTACATTTTTCAGCTTGAAAAAAGAAAATGAGTGCTGGAATAAATTTTGGAAATATGCACTCAATGAAATCAGCACAATGCCACTCAGCAGACTGATTAAGAAGCCTGTAGGCATACGATACCTACCTACCTATACCCTACTCCCGTGCTACTCCGGTTCTAGGAAGTTTTAGGCACTGCCCCCATATGTAGCTCATTTATGCGAGTGTCTTAATATTAAGTGTTATTTTCTTTGTCTTCTTTTTGATGCTACAGTGTTGTACATATTACCTTTTACTTGCATGTACTTGACTCAACAGGTTCTGGCGGAACCTTATTGCCAAAAAATCTCTTTGGAATACTTTGCTTACCACAGTTAGTTTGGAATGCTCTACTGTTGCCCAAAAAATCATGGAATTTAGTAGAGAATCATATTAGACTGAGCTCTTACCTCGATATGTGGAAAGCACAAGCCTATGAGAAAGTTGGATGCCCAGTTGCAAAAGCCTGCTAAGGCTATGGCTGCTGGTCTTGGGCCCTGGTTAAATAGTTCCGCCACAAAAAACCAGGGAATAGGCCCAGGACCAATTTCAAACAAGCTGACGAAGAGAAAGATTGCTGCTATGCTCAAGTAGCTCATCCAAGGCAATGTTGTCTGAAAAGAGGAAGATTATCTAATAATTAACTGTGAGCACTCAAACTCTACTGAGTAAGCTCTACAACATGTACTGAATTAAGCAGTTGAAGCAGTTATACAGTAAATCAGATATCAGACACTCACCGCTAGAGTCAGGCCAACTGTCATGACAACAGCGCAAAGGCACATTCCCACCAAGCCAATCAAAATTAGTCTTCGTCTTCCTGCTCGGTCAACAAGTAGTACCTTTGGGAAGCAGATATTAACATTAGGACATTACAATGAGAATAGGTCATTGAGCTCAATAGTGCTAGACATTCTATTCCACCTAATTTCTTATGATTTAGTATCAAGTGATACTCTCTTCTAGGCTATTATGTTGCTTCAACCTCAGCTTTACATGTAACAAATCTTTATTCTTCTTGCTTTGTACTCATGGTTTATTTCCCCTTGAGAGTATGTGTACTACTAAGCATCAAGAACTCAGATGAGGGTAAGTACAAGTGATGACATTTTCACGAGAGAATTTAGACTAATGAGACATAGTCAAAATGAAAAAAGGGCAGTGTCAAATCAGTCAAAGCAAATAAAAAACAAATCACAAGTAAGAAGAAAGACTACAGTATATAGTCAAAATTCATGTAAGGAGAAACATAAGTGCCATAATAAGACAAAACTGTCCATCATGACAAGAATAATGGAACATTTGAGAAAGACAAGGTATGAAGATCTGAATGGCTGAACGAAGTCTTCAGATCACTGCAATGTAATTCAAAGTGAGAAATGTGGCTAGAAGTAACCTACATATGTTGTATGAAATCAGAGACAAATGAAACACGGATGGTGTGACTAAGGGCGTGATGATGAGCATACTGTAGGGTTGCTTCAAGCTTCTTCTAAAGAAATTGCCATGTCAGGAAATGAGTGCATCCAGTCTGTTAATTATTTTTTAATTAGCAAATATTTTCTGGCTTGATGACAAAGTCTATAAAGCTGTTGATTTACATCTCCAGAGTCATGGGTTTTATAACCTGTCCTGGTCAACATTTGCCTAGGGTTTGCACATTTCTCCATGTCGTTTATGGGCTTGCATCCGCATACTGAGGACATACAGGATTTTTAGTTTGGAAACAGTAAACTGGCCCAGTTTGAATGATTATAGGTGTAGGACTGGGTGTTTCCTGCAAAGAACTGGACTAAAATAATGTTTACAGTTGATTGTTGCAAAGGGCTGGTAAGTTTTTTTGTTGTGCCAATCCATCACAGGTTACATTCACTAATTCATATGGTGCCAGTTTTGACCCTTTTTATTAACATGCACATCTTTTAGATGTGGAAGAATACCAAAGTAACCTGAAAAAAAAACAACGGTCTGGTATTACACTTTATTTGAATTTAACTGAATTTTCTGATTTGACATTTACTTACAGAGATGAGAGTGAAAATCCAGTTAATTGCACCGACTCCTATGGTAGTGTAGACTGGTTGTCTTACTCCAGCGCTGGCAAAAATTCCAGTGGAATAGTAAAATATCTAAGAATTAAGAAAAGAGATACATCTTTAACATAAAAATATGAATAAGTTCAAATAAAACTAAACTTTAAGTGACTATAGACTGAAGAAAGGCTCATTTGTGTACAATGAAAGTAAAAATGTGAATATCATATTGTATTAGTCAAACAGACCAAAAGAGTTTATGAACATAAAACAGGTAATGCAAAATAAATTTTATTTCCCCAAATATGTGTTTTTTCAGTCCTGGTGAACACCTTTGGCTGTAGGTTTTTACTCCAACAAATTTCATAAATAAATGAGTTATTTTTACTTGTGGTAATTATTTTTTTTCCTGGCATTTTTTCTATTTTGCTTTAAGATAAGTATGCTGGTATGATATTTATGTTTAGAAGAAATTCAGAAATGTGCATTTTTACTGTGGCTTTAAATGTTTAACTTTCATTTACCATGTTTATTTTTTACACCTTTTCATGTGGATTTTGCTCCTTTAACTGCATATATATATATATATATATATATATATATATATATATATATATATATATATATATATATATATATATAATAGTTATTCCAGATGATCAGTGCAGCATAAATGACACTAAAATTGATGAGTATCATAATCATTTGTGTGATAGTTAATAAGAAAAGGTTTACAAAGCCACAACATTAAAAAATAACAAAATCTTATAATGAAAGAAAAGAAAGAAAAAAGGCAAATTCACTCCAATGAATGTTGTAATGCATGTGCATCAGAGGATCGCCTTCTGGGCTCACCTAAGCTATGTGGTATCACACCAGGACAAGTCCCTAAGTCTCTAATAGTCTTGTCTCCTTTTTCCCACAAGAAAGCACCCCTTGAACACAACAAAGGGGGGCTCTGCTCTTTCCGGCCCTCTCAGTATGAAAGGGAGACACCTCTGGAAGGTGGCATCTTATTTTGGACCTGACTGTTTTAGAGAGAGAGAGAATTGCCCAGATGAGAGAGCACATTTGAGCACCTCTTTAATTTAATGTTTTCTTCTTTTGTTGGAATTAAACACGGTTTTGCCTGGTTGGCACCCCAAGTATTTGAATTTGCCCTGCCTCATCATTCGCCCGCTACAGTTAAGGTAGTTATTCAGTTAAAATAGAAAGTTGGTTGGGATGAACAACTGAAGCCAAAGTGGGGCATTGCAATGAACTTGAGAACCACTTGAATAAACGAGACACTCGACTATCCATTTTGAAACTGACTGAAGGGCTGACTGACTGGCTGAAGTTTATTAATCTATGGCCTCTGATGTCACCTTTTGAAAATAATTGAACCCTTTTACTTCTTATTTTAGTTCTTTACCTTTCCTGCTATCTTCTTTATAGCCTTATAGGGTCAGTATTGTCACATGTGACATTCTTACTTGCATTTGTTAATCAACATGCAACATGCTGCCACTCTCTGGCACCATGATTAGTGAGTCTAACTACTTTACTTGTAAACTTCATTAAATGAAACATCTCAGAACATATTTGTCATTTTATGATTACAGTCTGATTCACCCTTGTTGCAGATATACTGCAAAGTATGTTTTGAATTTCTTCGTTGCTCTGATGCACCCCACACTATAGCACAGCCATCACAACCCATCATTAGGGGGAATAAGCACCCAGACCTTGTAGCTTACTTTGGGGTACTCCACACATTAACTAAAGTCACAAAAGTCAATGTGTAGATGTGAATTATACTTGATTAAACTGCTGCTGCTATAGACTGGCATTTTCAATCAATTGCTGTCAAAGCTGCTTGCTGGTTTATCACTGCAATAGGAATGTTTAGTTTTACAATATATAGTTAAACAGATAAGTACATACTGTTATTATTGATAACATGGTAGAGCTCACATTCAGGCTAACAAATGAATGGAATGCTTCCAACTTATCACATTGCTATAATCTTCTGCAGTGAAGTGAATTCAGTTTTGTTAGCAAGTGACAAGATAGAAGGACATGCAGTTTTCTGACTATGGTGTATACAGCACAGAATATAACTGACACATGCAACAGTGGTTCAGTGTTGCCCCCTATGTGGCTGCAAATTTTTATTCTAAATATTTTTATAATCAGCAAGTCTTTTTTCATCCTTAAATGATCTCATTTTATAAATAACTGACTCTTTTATTCCTTCCCTTATTTTGCATTCAGAAAAACACAGTACATTTATAAGAAATTAAGTAATACACCTTGCCATATCTTTAAAGATTTAACCCTGTTTTGTTGTTTTGGCTGTGATATTAACAATTAATCTTAAGTAGTGCAGTGCAACATACTTACTGCCAAAGGGCAGCAGGTATTTCAGTGGTTTCCACTTGTGTACTTATTAAACTATTATAATTTCTTGAAAAATCACCCACTAAGTTTTAAAAACATCATACATAAATTCATAGTTATTTAGGTGATCTAGAGTCAATTATAAAGGGTTATCTGGCTGGGATTGTGTTTTTATATAAGAGAGAAGGTGATGGCTTGATGGAGAGAGATTAACCCATACTGGCACACACAGGTGTTCTTAAGCCACCAGTATGGGGGTCTTCTCTTCACTCTGGTGGGCAGGAGCAGTATGCCCTGTCACTCAAATGATAACTCAAAAGTTTCTAGAAGAGGTAGGGAAACCAGTTAGTGTACAAGAACAACAACATTTTTATTTTTGTAGCACATTTTCATACACTGGATGCAGCTCAAAGTGCTTTACAAGATGTCAAGGAAAAGTGTAGTTCAATGTTAATCCTACTTCACTTACTCCAAAGTAATGTGAACTGCAGCCTCCTGCTGAAATTTATTTTCTTTTTTATAGCAATTAATTTTTCATTTATGTATTTTGTTTTTCTGTAATTCATTGTTCATTGGCCACACTTCCACCATAAGTGTTTTGAAAAACATAATAAGTTGCAGCTATCCAATTGGTATAGTTTGCATTTTGTACATCTCCTTTGGACAGCAGTCCAGTGACACTTTGCCCTTTGGCATTTAGCTGCTTTAGATAGATAGATAGATAGATAGATAGATAGATAGATAGATAGATAGATAGATAGATAGATAGATAGATAGATAGATAGATAGATAGATAGATAGATAGATAGATAGATAGATAGATAGATAGATAGATAGATAGATAGATAGATAGATAGATAGATAGATAGATAGATAGATAGATACTTTATTAATCCCAAGGGGAAATTCACAAGTATTACAAGCTTTAGTATAGAGACCAGATACAGAATAAAGATAAAACCATGTGTTATATGGTGGATAGTACTTCCCTATAAATTATAAACAATTGCTTATGATGGAAGTAGTTAGGGTGCACAGCCTCATACAGTGGACACTGGACTGAAGAAAGAGACCACCTCTAGTTGCAATTCTTTGTCAAGATAAGTGTGTTTTCAGGGCATGGATAATTTTTAATAACAAACGAATATGGCCATCACATCATGCAGGTTAGGATCTTAGACAAATTCACTGATATTGGCTCTATTTATTGCTTTTTTTCCTGTCTATTAAACCTGTGACACTAGGTGAGACATGACTGATACCTGTTCGCTACTAATTGGACTGGCACTTGCTCGCCCATTCTGGTGATCAACAGAAGCAAGCCTTAAAAACGCTGTTCATAGATGAGCTTTTAAAAACTTTGAAAGTGAAATACTGCAGTTAGATACATGGATTGGATGAATAAATAAATAATAAAAGGCTATATCAAAATTCCCTTTTATGTTAGACTTACTGCATTAATTCCTGATAGCTGTTGGGAAAGATGCAGCATCAAAGCAACAATCAAGGGCTGCCGATATGTAGGCCGAATGATCAACTGTCCAACTGAAACTTTTTTCTGTTTCTTGGCTTCCTCCTTTTCATTGTTCATTTCTGCTAAGTCTTGTGTTATGTCTTGTCCACCCCTGAGTTTTCTTAAATCTATAAAACAGAGATATACAGTATAAATGCAATGTCGCACATTACATTAGAGCAACAACTGAAAAAATAATACAAACCCAGATGGTGAATAGTAAATTGAGCATGCTTGTCAGGAATTTGAATGCATTTGAATGCCAGTCCTTTGCAGAACCCATACACACACACATACACACACATACCCACGCTCACTCACACAGAGCAAATTAATGGAACGGAATGAATTAATGCACATGTGATCTAAGCTGTAAAGACAGATGATCTATGAAGACTTTTACTGTAAGTGCAGCTCACAAAATGCACTTTTACATCTGCCTAATGTGTATTAAAATTCTTTGTGATTTTACTTTTTTGTGCTTCTTGCTCCTTCCCAAGTTTGATGTAGAGATAACAGGGGCTCTCTGGACATAGCAGAAGCAGCACTATCTGAAGTATAGCTGGAGCACCCGACAATCCAAGCAGTATAGGCCACAATGACTCATTTCCAAGCAGAAAATCCAATCCAATAACCTTAAAAAAAACAGAGCAACCAGGTCCAATCAGAATATGAAGCAAGACAGAATGACACTCACACAACACATACAGTTAAGTTCTAACAATTTAGCTCATCCTCTGATAAAATGTAAATGATAATTGAAAGATTCATTGCAGTAGATTGAGCAACACTAGGCATAAACCTGGTAAAGACACTCCTTCTTAAAATTATTTGGAGCCACTACTATTTGACCAAGTAGATGGGGCATCCTAGCGTACTGAATAAAAAGGTATTAACAGTATAATAGCCTACTTACTCTATTAGATGTCATAAGTTTAGGTTGGTAGTGGCCTAGGCCAGCCAGATAAAATTTAACTGTTACTTACTGTAGGTCTGTTGGTCTTCCAAAAAATGTTTTAGGAAATTCTGTCCTCCTGTACATGCACAGGCATCAGACTAAAACACCATTAGTTGAGTCTAAAGTAATTGGTTAGTGTTGGTATTTGGGAGAATGCTTTGGATATCGAAAACCCAATTTCATTTAATCTTGATTTAGTTTAGGAGAGAAGAAACCTGAAAAATGGAGATGTAATCATACTGTTGAACTACTGATTCAAGCATCTCCTGTCTATAGGAATAATCCATACGTTTGCTTAGGCCTTATTATATTTCCCAAATCTTCACCGGAATGTGATGGCTAGTGTTGATGAATGGAATTTGCCAGTGTTTTCATGGTGAATATGCAGTGTTCAGCAGTGACCTTGTTTGCCAAATATTTTCCTAGAAATTTACCATGTGCCCAGCTTTTTTTCCTAGTGCCCTTGATGGTTTGCAAGGCCATCATGACATCATAGAACTGTAGCAGCCATGTGCAAACTTTCAAGCATGCATACTGTAAGCATACTCCACCTTACATTTTACATCTCTGTCTCATCTGCTTCCTGCATGTGTGATATCACTACTCAAGCCTGATTTGCAGCCAACATGCAAAAAAAAAGCTTGCAGTATTATGAAAATACAGTAACTTGTCATTCTGTACAGATTCTTTGTACACTGCACCTTCACTGCTGGATAAGCATGTTATGCTCCTCACTATGTGCAGCAGATCAGTTACTTACAAACACAATTCCCAGAGTAAATAACGTTGATCTCTCACAAAATAGGCTTTCTGGGTGTGCAGGTACCTACCAGTGCACATATACTATCTGCCAGTAATCCAAATCTCAAACAGAATATTGACAGTACAGAGCAGAGCAAACTGAGTTCTGGTGGCCAGAGCTGCAGCCAACTGGCCGTGTACTGGGTCCATATAAGGAGATGCAGGCCTAATGCAAATGCAATTAGCCATGCTGTGTAGCACCTAGTCAAAACAAACCTTAGGAGCCTGACCTTGCCCTCACCCTTCCAGAGTCAGGAAACACATAAGAGTGAGACACTATGAAATAATAACAATAAAAACATTAATTAAATAAACATTAATAAAAATGTATTACTTTTTTACAAGGCATGTCTATCTTTCTGATAGAAGAAACAAATGTGTAGGATCTGCACAGATTTATTGGAAGCAAAAAAGATGTGCCAGCTGCGTCCAGTTCACAAAAAGATGTGCCAGCTACATCTGATCTGAAATATCAATATGAAATATATGCTTTTGGAAATTGTCCAACCCCATCCTCAGCAAGCGATTTTAATAATCAATTACTATGCCGAGAAGCCTTTTGGATATATAAACTTGATTCATGCAGTGGTTCAGGCCATTTTGCAATTTCATTTCATCCATTTCTCTCATGTTGCAGATTCAGTGCTGATTATTATTAGCTGATGTTAATTTATTTGTTTTCCGCCTTACTTTTAGATGTTGAGTTTCACTAGTCTATTCCATAATTTTGATTTATTGACAACAATTAAGATAATTAATTTTTCTATTCTTATGTTACCACACATATGCAGTAAAACTATTATATACTGTACATGCCTTTAACAATGGATACCTGTAAGCACTCTTCTTTGCATTAGTTGTTTACTCAGTATGTATAGGTTGTATAATTCTTTCATCCACAGTGACTTGCCTTTGCCTTTGATGCTTTTTGGACCTGGGGAATCTACTGTATTATTTTTGTGATTTTTCAGATGTTTATTCTTATGTACAGTATATAGCGACCTATGTTTTGTCAAATTCTTTGTTACGCAGTAAAAGTATTTAATTATTATAAATTATATAACACAAAGTATTTGAGTATGATAATAACCTGCTTCTGAAATAATCTTTCTAAGTTTCTCAGCAGGTTATATGCTCTACAAATTGGTGTTTTTTTCTTGTTTATTTACAGTAACAAGCCCAAATGGCACAAAGCAGTTGCCCCAAAACCCCACACATCTGTTGCACTTTCCCCAAGATATCCTGTTCTAGGTGATGATTAACCTTCAAACTAACACAGTTCCACAGCATTGCCAGAATTTCCACATGAAGTTTAACAGCAAAGCAGAGTGAACAAGCCAGCCCCATGAAACAGGCTTATGAAGATATAGTTTATAGAGAATTATGATGGTCTCTCTTTTTAAACTATTTTGACTGAAACCGTATTTTCCTGTTTTTTAGGTGCTTCTGATTCAAGTTCTGTCCCCGCCTTCTATTCAAAGTTGTTTAGATCCTTTCTGTTTGAAAGGCTTTTTACAATATGCTTATTTGAGAAGAATATGGTCAATTCTGATTTCTGTTTTTAATTTCATTCATATTAACTATGTATTATTTCTTTAAATTTAGTGATATCTCATTTAATTTCAGTTATCTTTCTGCGTTTTAAAAATATGAACCAAAACTATCTTTTCAATAGGATGGTGGAGAAAAAAATCACATTATCTATAGGCAATGACCTTTCATTATTCCCACAACAATACACTTTAACCACAGCAGGCTTACATTGTTCAAGTTGGATAAATAATTATTTTTCTCCCATATTTTTCACTGGCATTGTGAGTCTGTATTGAACACTTCATATCAATGTCCTTAAAATTCACTATGAAAATATACTGACAAGGAAGAGAAACGTCTGATGTAGATTGTATCAGTCTGCCTTGTACAATGAGTCCTTTGTGACTTATACATTTATGTGTATGTTTCTCAAATGCACAATAAAATGTATACACTTACCTGACTGATTAGAATTCCAGTGACAATTGCAAGCTGATGGAGTGTCCCAAATGCACCCCGGTAAGCTGTAGGAGAAATCTCTCCAACATACATTGGAACAAGCCCAGATGACAGTCCTTCAATCAGAATTTTAACATTAAGTTATTTGTAAAATTATATTTTTACATCTTCTGTTTGCATTTTTGGACAGCATTCTTCTGATTTCAGATATGTTTATATATTTAATTATTAAGATTCAACAATTAATCAATCTTTATTTTATTAAGCACATTATATATGTAGCACCAAGGCAGTTTAAAACAAAAATAAGAAAATTAAACAAAACCCCAAAGTTGAAGATAATAACACAAAGTAGATTACAGGTTATTTCAAATATGAGGCAGACGGCAGTAAAACACTTAGACAATGAACAAGGTAGTTTACGATAAAAACAAGAATGGAAAACTAAACAACATGATGGAAGACAAGATAACAAAGTAGATTACAAGATAATTCAAATGTGAGGTGAATGGCATGCAAATATTGAAATATATGGGTATATGTCGATTGCATCAGCATGGTAAATACGAAAGGTTCAGATATAAAAAATGAAATAATAGATTTACAATTCAATAGAGAAAGGTTGATTTTCATTTATATTTTAATATCTATTTATTTATTTATATATTAAATGTGTTTCCTTGAGCAGTACTAATTAAAAGTGTGATAAAATAAACTGGGCAATCACACAAATGAATTTCATTATTCATAAGTACAAGTTCATTATGTTTTGCAAATACTGAAATCTGATAAGCTACAACACAAAATTTAATATTTAATTTCAAAACGAAAGTGATCATTATAAAGAACTGCAAGAAATTGCTCCATGTAAAATATAAAGAAATAACACACACAAAGAGTATGAGAAAAATTTACACTAGAGGTGTCAGGAACGGTTTAAATGTCTTGATGTAAGAAAAAGAGTTTTCATAGAGCAGAAGCTTCAAAGAGTATTAATTATTCACAGATTCTTACATAGTATAGAGACAGAATATTGAAACAAGATCTCAGGCAGGGGTGTCAAAGGATATTAGAAATAAAGTATGTTTTTTTTATATATTTTGAATAAAGTTATCTGATAAACAAAAATTTGGAAGACAAAAATTAAAAGCACTATCTTTTGTGACACCATAGAAAGTCTTGAGTGACTAGAGAAAAGCCAAACTTTTTGACCAATGAGAACTTGTATTGTTCTCAATTTTGGATTAGCTAAATTCCTATGGACATTATTGGCTTTTTTCAAGTTGTGACATATTTAATCCCATAACGTTTTCAAATCTTTCATTAACAGTTTAAATTTGGCATATTGGATTATAAGAGAAGCATGCTGATTCATTGAGGTTGACATCCAAACAAACCTTAAATTAGGGAAGTTCCATAGCTCCAGATTTAAATGCACTTATCCTGAGTCTTATTGGAATTCTGAAGCATGCAGGTATCATTCCAGATCATTATTACTTTTTATGATTATCCATATAATTTGAGATGAAAACCAGTGCTGAAATTTACTGAAATATTACCAAACTAACAGAAAACTGAGAGAAAAAAATAATTTGGAATGCATGCATTGTTGTGTATCTATAAAATTTCTATGAAATCTTTGGCAGTGGTAATCTCTTTAATCACTCTCGCCCTCCGTATAGAAATCAATGTGCCTTAAGAATCAGTCAATGACCAAAAGAGCAGTGTAAACATTCAATAGGCACAGTTTGGGTGAGAATGGTCAGAAACACAGTTAAACTACTTCTAAAATGTTGTTTCATTACTGATCATACCATTCATTTACATTCTAATCTTTGATGTTATGGCAGCCACTCAACATGCATCTTGCAGTCTTAACATAGACCTGCTGTTTTTTTGTCAAATCCATGAAGGATACATAAGAGAATATCATCCTTTAAATATTATATTTATTGACACTGGTGGCTTCTGAGAAATGGAAGCCTGAGGAGTTCAAATTAGTCAATTTAATATTCAGAAGGGGTTAACTGTTCGCTGTAAAGAACTGTTCAATGCAGTTCTTGCAGTATACTATGAACTTCTGCATATGGGAACTAGCGTTCACTATTGAAAAAATGAAAATTTACCAGTGAAAATGTAAAAACCATCTACCCTTTCAGAATAAATCTGATTTATCAATGAGAAGGTAGATGCATTTCATAACAAAAATATTAAAAGAATTAAAAAAAGTGAAAGAAATTGGAATAAAAATATGCATCAGCAGGATATTTCTCATATTCATTTCTTGTGTGATTTAACTCTGGAGACTGTTCTCTTCTTTTTGATTATTTCTATGCAGATGCTTTCTTCAAGTCTGTTGACCTTTGCCAATTTCTTGCTTTTCCTCTGACTCAGACCAGCTATTAAATTATAGATTTATGGACTGTGGTGGTTTTATTGATTTTTATCACATAGCAAATTGATTTATTCTGTTTCACTTATTAAACAGGGTGGCACGGTGGCGCAGTGGTAGCACTGCTGCCTCACAGTAAGGAGACCTGGGTTCGCTTCCCGAGTCCTCCCTGCGTGGGAGTTTGCATGTACTCCCCGTGTCTGCGTGGATTTCCTCCGGCTGCTCCAGTTTCCTCCCACAGTCCAAAGGCATGCAGGTTAGGTGGATTGGTGATTCTAAATTGTCCCTAGTGTGTGCTTGGTGTGTGCTGTGTGTGTGTCCTGCGGTGGGTTGGCACCCTGCCCAGGATTGGTTCCTACCTTGCGCGCTGGGATTGGCGTGACCCTGTGTTTGGATTCAGCGGGTGGATGGACTTATTAAACAGCTATATTAAAAATCTCTGGGTTTTTTTCAATTTTTTTTCACTGTTTTCGTTCTTTTTATATTTTTGTTATAAAATATACCTACTCTTTGTTTCATAACTCTGATTTATTGCTGAAAAAAATGAAGAGGGTGGAAGAAGCAAAGCCAAGCTGTAATAGTAATTCATGTAGTGCTACAGGAAGAGATAATAAGCAAACTTCAGTTAGACAGAAAACAAATATTCACAAAGGATCACAAGCACATGAAAAAGCCTTAACAATCTTCCATGAAAGAAAACCCAAAAAATGCATCTAATATGAATATGTTTTTGTTCTGTGTGCTTTTTCCATAGTTTTGACACAACATACAAAATTAGTTCAGGCTTTCTTCTTTGAGGTTTCAGTTTTATTTTGAAAAACGTAATGGTGGGGGGATTAGAGAGTAATGAGTTCACAAAGTACTGAGTTTCATGATTTCTTTTTTCCCCACTTCAGACACTGCATAGACATATGTGTCCACATATTTTTCAGAACAGGCAAATAACAAAGTGGCAGATCATAAATATATGTTTTGGATGTATTGCACCACACAGACCCTAAAATATTGTCCTTTCATTTTGTTCTGAGAGTAGAACATTTAAAAAGGGGATTGAAGCTCAAGATGCCTGGGAACCTGTTCTACTCTCTTTCCAAGTGGACTTTGAGGTATGTCTCCCTAGACACACACCAGAATAATAACCAGAAGTACCAGAGCACCTTCTCTGCCCAACAAGATCTGACAGGAACCATATGGTCCAAGTGATTTATAAAAGTGGCTTTAAGTAGGAATGTCACTTCAATAAAAGAGGAGGTGCTCTTCCTGAAATGCTGCTCCAAATACAGCAGAGAACACTCAATCTGTCTGCTCACCTTCATTCCACTAAAAGAAGATTGAAGGTTGAAAATCAACATATTAATGTGGATTGTTTACTAACTGTATTATCTGGTACTGAGTTTTGATGCACCCTAGTAGTCACAATATTTTAGATCATTATTGCCCACCAATAATATCTATTTTTTAAAGCTGTTATTATTTTCAGGCGTCTGCAGAAAAGAATTCATATTTACATGTCAACACATTTGAGCGGTCAGTTTGAAAGACAAACGTAACCCTTCAGAAAACCTTCCAGGATAACATTACTGCTATAACGTGACAAATTATGAGGATAAGTCAAAAATTATCCAGATTATTCTTTTAATTGTTTTATACAACAGTGGTAGTTGTACATGCATGTGTGATCCTTATTTATCTAAATAATCTTGTTATACCAATGGTAACATGTTTACTCCCTTCTCTTTTTATATGAAGAGCAGTGTGCAGTTAGCTTATTTTTGGTAGGCTGAAGTTTTATTAGAGTACAGATCCATCATCAAATTTCAGCATAGAATGGAAACAATGCTTTGCCTCAGTGAAGTGTCTAAGAATGGATTAAAAAGCACATGTGTAACAGATGATCGTCTGTTCATGTCCTTTACTACTCACAATACTGAACCTACCCATGACATGGTTTAGGCAGTTTTGTGTGACTGTTTTACTATATGTGTTAATAATCTAAAATATTTTGGCAAAAAATTATGCTCAAGAACAAGGTATTCTTTTGTCTTTTATTTTTATAAAATAAATTGCAGTTACATTTTATTTTCCCCTTGTACTGTCTCATCAGAAAGAATGACTGAAACAGTATATATTTTCTGGGTCACCAGGGTCAGGTTTGCTCCCAATTATTTTATCAACTAATTGATTAAATATAACCTCCACTTTAACATTCTTGTCACTAACTCTGATTCAATCTGAAGAAATTAAATTGAGGAAAATTATTGCCTGGTTGCCTTTTGACAAATTAATTACTGGGCAGATTTTAGAATAGAAACATTTGTAGTGATACTTTGTGAAAATGACAAAAGAATTCTATCTGTTCCTCTAAGGCAAGCTTAATGGCCAGTAATTCATAGTTACTCATGTCTTAATTGTTTTTACCTAGAGATAAATTGTTAGAGAGGAATGATTAGGTTACTTCATTGAATTCAGCAGAGAAATAATTAAAACATTTTTTCAGGCATTTGTTCTATGAGTTCATAGATTTAGTAACCTACACACTACACAAAATGCTATTCAAAAACCTAAACAGTTTGCAGCATAAATCCAACAAAAATTAAATAATAATCAAGGGTGTAATCAAATTGCATATTGGGGAAATTTGGCTGCCAAAATTAGTAAATCTTGACATTATAATAGCTCTTAATTAAAAAGAAAAATCACAATATCATTTATCTCAGGAATTTATCAAATCTCAAACCTCTAATCAGGTCTCTCTCTGCTTCTACTTGTTTTGCTGATTTGGCTGTTAAGCTGACATTGGAAATGTGGTATATTAGTAAAATGTATTATTGTATATAAAGGAATCGCAAATAGCATAGTTGTGTTCCCAACACCTTATGAGATGTGGTCCTAATAAGGCATGTTTCCATAAAATCTGACCCATTGCAGAATTGAGTTTGACACAATCATATGCAGGTGTCTGACAGGTTTATGATGGTTTTTATGATTGACAAAATATATTCTTGGGTGTTATAATTTAATCATTTTGAATAGGAAGGTGGCTGTGTGCATAATGGGGCCCTGTAATGGGCTATTTGAGGCCTTGTGCCCAAAGCTGCCAGAATAGGCTCTGCCCCACCAAGATCCTGTATCGACTGAGCAACTTTATTACCTGAGGGTAAAAGCTGTCTGATAGTGTATGAAAGCTAATGACCTCACAACATTTGACAGAAAAGGAAAGAAAAGTAAAGAATGCCATAATATATTAAAGAAGGTAATAATATGAATCATTTATCAATAAAGAGTCTTTACAATTTACTTAAATTCTATTGGCTTTTAACATTTTAAGGAACATTAGCAAAAAGGATATTACATATATATTGCATATATATTACGTAAATAACTCTTACCACAGTAAAGCCCAAGTACTGTTCGTCCTGCAATGACCATTATGTGTGCAGGGCCAAATTTAGCCAATCCCATTAACAGACTCCCAAAAATGGCTAGAATATTTATAGCTAGCATTCCTTTTACCCTGGAACAGAAGCACAAAATGTCAGGCAGTGTTTATAGTTAGGAACAAAATTTTTATACTCAAGTAGAGGTCATTTGTTCTTCAGACTAATGATGAAGTAATTGCAAGATGTCATTGTGTTGCATTGCCATGCCCACGTTACATGGTATGCCTCTCTCATTTAAACAGCAGCGGACACTGCTGCCATTAAGAAAATGGCTGTACCCATGAAAAAAAAAATCATAAGAAAACTGATAGAAAATGTTCAAATCAAATAATAACCGTAATTTTAAAATAGGCATGTGCACTTGACAATGTGGTGCTGTCATTGAATAAGCAAGCAAATATACAGGCAGGTGGACCAAACAAGTGCATAGTCAGTGTACATTTAGAGGTAGGAAGATGGGGAGGCAGAGAGAGTATAGTATGTATGTGTAGCTGAATTTATATAGTATCTTCTAATGTTTAATGTCAGACATGTTTTTTAATATAGACAGACGGATAAATACAGATATTTATTTTGAACTTGCATTGAAAAGTCTGATAAATAAAGTACCTTGCACACAAGGATAAGCTGAATTCTAGAAATACATGCCAGGTAGATAGTAATGTTCCACAAACACATTAATTGTGATGGTTTGAGAAGATGCTTTACAATGTTTCAAATACTGTAACTATCTTCACTCACAGCTAGTGGGGAAACTAGAACTTGATCGGCCTTGAAAAATTAGACTCTCTCGTGTAAAATGAATTCTAAGCCATCAGTCACACCGGTTGTACACCATTACAGGTAATCCTTTTAAAGCTAAGCATGCTTGGGCTCAGCCAGTACTTTGATTGTAGACCATCTACAAAAAGATTGTGTTGTTGCTGGAAGAGGTTTTGGTGAGGCCATCAGGGGGCGCCTGTAGTCTTACATGTTGATCCCAATGCCCCAGTGCAGTAATGGCCACACTGTTCATTTAAAATTGGTGCAGTACTTTAGATGAGATGTAAAACTGAGATTCTGACTTGCTGTAGTCATGAAAAATCCCTAAGTATCTTTTGAAAAAAGTAGGATATTTCAGGATGTCCTGGCTAAATTGTCCATCACACCCTGGTCTTTCTAGCTCCCTAATCACCCCTGTCTCTAACTGGCCATCTCTCTCATCCCTAAAATGCCTAATAGCTAATGTGTGGTGAGTGTATTGGTGCAAGAATGACTTCTGTCACATCTTCCAGGTGGATGCTAGAAATTGGTGGTGTTTCAAGTCATTCCCCACTGTCTATTTAAAGTGGATTGAATATATTAGAAAAGCATTTTATAAATATAATCACTTATTACTATTATTAAATCTAAATAAAAATCACGTTCAATGAGATATACTAGGCATATACAGTAAGCTGCATAAATGGTCACTTGTCATAACTGAACATGGAGTTGTGGGAATGATAATGCCATTAACCCTCTTTATTCTGATGCAGGTGGGCAAGCAGGTTAATAATAAGGCCATGTAAAATAACAACCATGCTGCCATAGTGTCAAAACCCGAACTACAAAGAGGACTATTTCATTTATGTTAGGTAGAATGCCCAGAGGGGACTGGGCGGTCTTGTGGCCTGGAACCCCTACAGATTTTATTTTTTTTCTCCAGCCTTCTGGAGTCTTTTTTTGTTTTTTTCTGTCCACCCTGGCCATCGGACCTTACTCCTTTCTATGTTAACTAATGTTGTCTTATTTTAATTTCTTATTTTGTCTTTTATTTTTCTTTTCTTCATTATGTAAAGCACTTTGAGCTACTTTTTGTATGAAAATGTGCTATATAAATAAATGTTGTTGTTGTTGTTGTTGTTGTAGTAGGCCCTGGTGCAACTGTGCCGCCTGAACTGACTAGAGGTACACCACTGCTCACAACCTACAGTTTCTTCTTATTTTTTAAAATTTTAAAGGACCAAAGAGATTATTGAGCAAAAGTAATGAAATGCATCCTTTGATATCCTTTGATGTATTAAATGTGCATTAACACATCACATTAAAACACACCTTTCTACTGCTGAAGGGTCAGGAAGAGTGTGAGATTAGTTTCATTATAAAAAATGAAAACATGAGCAAATGCAACAAAGAATAAATCATTGCTGACCAAAGCAGCGGACTCTATTTTTGACAATGGTCTTTATCTCTAGGTAACAGCAGTCAGTTCAACATTTATTAACCCCTTGACAAGTCCATGCATGCTGAAATTTGATATGATGCTGAATGTTTCTAAGGTAATGCAAAAGTCAATTTCTACTTATTGCCAACTTGTTCACTACAGGTTATTCATTATTTTCTATCAGAACCAGAAGAAGGTTCTTTCCTACCTGCCCAGTGTTTCAGCAACCCATCCAACTAGAAATGACGAGAACATGCCTCCAATGGAGAAGACAGATACCGAAAGGGACCAGTACATGGTAACAGACTGATGCACAGATACAGTGCTTTCACTGGAGACGAGTGATTCATTCTGAAATCCGTGCAATACCAGTCTGTAATGTGCTTCAATAACCTGCAAAAAAATTACACAGTGATCATTAATTTTTCACTTCACATTTAAGTTTCTTTCATTCAAAACCTTTGTTAAATGTTCTGCTGATTTCTGTAAATTAATAAAAACACTAGTGACACTGTAGGGTCGTGGTATCACTGCTGCTTTATGGATCCAGTGCTTTAGGTTTGAATCCTATGGCTGGTTGTTTGCATGTTCTCCCTGTGTCTGCATAGATTTACCAGTTTCCCCCCCACAGATGGCCAGAGACAGCAGGTTAGGCTAAATGGTATCTCTGAATTAGCCTTGTGTACATGAATGAGCCCTGTGATGGACAGACACCCTGTCTGTAGCAGCTTTCTGTCTTGTGGTAAGTGGATTCCAGCCATCCACAACCCCAATTAAGGAGGATTAAGGAGGTTCAACAATGCAATGTTACGTAACCAAAAGAAATGGAACATGTGAAGGAATACCTCTGTGAATTGAAAGACACAATACATATTGTAAGTCTTTGCATTTTCTACCCTAATAACTAATTAAAAAGTTTTTAAAAAAGTTATGAAACACTCTCCAATATTTTCCGTGTTCAATTTGTTCTACAGCAGTTGAACAACAGGAAGGAAATTTTTGATAATCTGGGGCTGGTTGTGTCCTATTTAACTATTAAGTAAAATAAGCACATGCTTAGGGCACCCTATTTCGCAGCTATTATGCCCTAAAATCTTTTACTTACTCAAATGTTTCTGTAATTATATGTATCTGCTGTGTTTGTCTTTAATTTAAATTGTTAAAAAATGTGATAAAACTTTAAAAATCTGCTTTGAAGATGTAATCAGATATCGTGTGTGTCCCTGTCTCGTGGTGTAAGATGGGTTTCATGTTGTACTATGAATTAATGGATTACTTTTTAACTTTAACATAAAAGCATTACTAAAATGAATAAACTAATAAATAATTGCTTAACCAAATAACACATTCCTTAATTGTAAATTAAATGTTTACTGTGTGATGGATGGCTTCCTTTAGGATGGGGCAATATTCTTTATCTGGATGGGAGGCCAGCCCTTCAGAGGCAGAAGAAGGAAGGATACGATTGTCCTACCTCTGCCAGGAAACAGGCAGGAGATGCCAGTCTGAAAGTGGGTATGCTGGTAGCCTGGCAAGGCTGGACCAATTCACAATACCTGACTAGGAGGCCAGAGTGAAGGATGGACAGGTGGAGACAACCTATCAGGGCTACATGTTCACCTGACACGTTAAGTGGAGCATCCCCAGAGAGTGCTACCTGTATGGACATCCACAAGGTATGCTTGGAACTGTAGTTCAAGGGGGCAGCCTTGTTGGGTTCTGTGGGTGCTACCCAGGGGTGCTGCAGGGATCCATGATTGCTACTTTGTAGGGTTTCCATGTGACCCAGAAGTGCTTCCAACAGGCCCATGCCTTGGCATTGGGTTTAAGATGAAAAGGAGCCACTCTGCATCATCCAGGTGAGTTGGAGTTGGATGGAAGAAGACAAAGCTCACCTGGGAGCAGAGGAAGAAAGGAAAAGAAGTTTTTCATCTTGTATTTGTACAAAAGCCTTTGTAACAGTAATTATTTGTTTAAACACTTTTATTTAAACCCAGGACTTGTGCCTGTGGGGTTGTGCCTGGGATTCGGAGTGCTGCAAAGCCCCCTGAGGTTATTAAAACATAAAACAGACAGTCATCATTAATAAATGAAAATTCAGTATTATGTGAAGTGTGAATTATAAATGGAGGAGATCAATTTTTGGCAAAATAATATAAGACATAACTAATTAGTAACAATGATTGCTTTTGATCATTTCATCTATCAATAATTAATAATTCATTAAACATAATTTAATGAAAATGCAATATATTAACTGAGCTAATTTCCTGTGACAGTAACAGTCAGTCACCATTAAATATACCACAGAAATCTAGCAGATACATTTTTAAGAATAAGGATTGTTAAGGACGAGGCAATAAAAATTGCATGAAAGGCTGTGAAGAATTACAGTTGTCATCCTGGTGGAGTGTCTTCGCACATCACCCCTGAAAATGTTGCAATGCCTGACACCAACCACCATACTGCTGATGACGGCTCTTTTTTACTGATTCTTTTACATCCTCTGAATCTCTTATCAGTTCAAGTTGGCTTTGACCTGTGATGTGCAATGGAGTGTTGGGTCAAAATTTCTTTTCACCAGAAAGCTGATTACTCTCCGTCAGCATTCTAGCAGAGCAGTGATTTTTTTTAGAAAGACTTTTCAGTAAAGCCTTAAGAGTGCATGTAACTATAGATATTATTGCTTACTAATTTTTTTTTACATTTTTTTATTGGGTTATTTAAGATGAGTCACTAATTCTTCAGATTAGGAGGCACCATGTGACAGAGTAATTACAGTAACATTTCCTCCAATATGATTTGATACCAAATCTCAACTCCACTATGCTTATCAAGAATAAAAAAAAAACATTTGCGGAAATTCTTAATTGACAGACTCCAACAGAGAGAGTCATAAAAGGAAAGTGGCTGCATGAAACAAAGAACGGCTAGCTGCTACAAGATTTGTGCCTGTAGTTACCCTTAAAGCACATGTTTGAAATCTTATGAATATTTCCAAGATGGAAAACAAAATTTTAAAAGTCAAACAAATATATTTTTAAAACATACTTTCAGTAAAAGGGCAGAATGGTGGTTCTGTTGTTCCTGCCTCACATTATCAAGTAAGGTAATTCTCAACCGGGACACTATGTGGAATTTTCAGGATATGACTTACATATTGAATATTAATTATGTTTTAAAAGACAAGTGGTATTGGAAGTTGATTGTAAATTTTTCTGTGAGCATTTAGTTTGATATATATTGAACGTGGTTGCTTTTTCTCTTCCTATGCAGCACAGTCATATACATTCTGTTATAGTGTTGAAAATAATAAGTTGAAAAATATGTTTTTATTTTCTTGAAAGTGTCAATATGCTGTGTCAAATCCTGGAGCACGGTAAGAATTTTACAGGGACCTTTTTAAAAGCATCCTGGGTAATCGTAGAGGAGAGGAACAGTTATTCACATTGACTGTTACCCCCCCCCCTCCCCCCCCCCACCCAGGAAGAATAAAAGGCTGTGCCACCAACAATCAGAATCACTTGACCAATGAGCAGACAACACATCCAGTGAGTGGGAAAGGAATTTGTACAGAAGATGAAGACTTATTTCAAAATGAGTTCATCAAGAACACAGGAACACAGTTGGAAACTTGTTAAAGGAATATTTTGCACAAACATTAGGAAGTTTTTCTTTATACAGAGAACCATAGACGCATGGAATAAATTAGCAGGTAGTGTGGCAGACAGTAGGACTTTAGGGATCTTCAAAACTCAATTTGGTGTTATTTTGGAAGAAATAAATGGATAGGACTGACAGGTTTTGTTGGCCTGAATGGCCTGGTCTTGCCTAGATTGTTCTAATGTTCAAACTTAAGGCATCTCCTTTGGGAGGTATATAAGGCATGATCTACTAAGAAAACACCAAAGGGCACACCCAGATCACATATGAGTGTTTCCACCGGAAGGTTTGGGGAATGATATGCTGGTTAGCTTAATAGGATTCATACTGGCAAAAGCAGAAAGCAGAAGCAGAAATGATAATGAAGATGATGACGACAACCATAAATGAAAAAATGAAAAATGTGCCCTATATTACTTAAAGCTAGAATTATAATATTTAATCCAACAATGTCCATACATTTTCTATTCCATCCTATTTTAATTGAGGATTGCATGCAACTAGATCCTATCCCAGCAACACTAAGCATGAGACAGGAACCCACCCTGACCTATATTTCATTTTTTAAAATAGTATATTTCTCATGTCTTTCACAAGACATAAAGAAAATCCTCGGATAAAAATGAGGACTTGCTATTAATAAAGACTCTGACTACCACAGTTATACATTGTTTTTGATAACAGAATTTTACAAATTTCAATGAAAAGCTCATTGAAAATGCATTCAGTTGTGCATCTGCTACACAGCTGAACTCTCGTGATGATTTCACTGAAACCAAAGACTTGTTGAAGTACTGTGCTTTGCTTTCACCATATTATTGCTCTGTTCTTTCTGTAGTTCTTTTCTTTTTATTAGATTTTGTGATTACTTAAATGTTTTGCTGACTTTGCTGACACGTGTGACAGTAAAGTCAAGCAGATAGTGAAATGTAGAATACAGCTAGCCATGCAAAATGTATTCCTGTCTACTGAAGCCGATAAACGTAATTGTCATTTTAACACAATGTCTGGATCTGGATAAAATGTTCGAGACATCAAATGCTGTAAGACCAGAGAAGTTGCAATTACACCATAACAAGTCCCGCATCCCCCCACCATTGCAGACAGACTGTCATGCAGATTCCCAGTGCTTCTCTTTTTTGATTCAATAGATTTTTTTTTATTCCACAGATTTGCTCATTATAATCATGATGGTACAAATTGGGTTGTTTCACTTAAGCACCAAGAAGGAGAGAAAGCAAAGAAGTTCATGTTTCAAACTATATTGTCATTCAGTCACTTATTGGTTTGCTAGTTTTCATTGGGAGTTCATGGTGCTTAATAAAGCGATTTTCAGTGAGTGTACTGAGTGCAGCATGAGACCCATGAATCCCCATTGCTTCAGTCTATTATTGGTCTAAACTGGAGCAGGCCTCAGACCATGAATGCATCAAAGGGTTACTTGTGAGAAGAAAGACTTTGTCTGGATAATGAGAATTTATACTCTTATCGTAACATTGCACTAAATGAGAAATTATGGTTTATTACAGCTAACGTGGTCAAAAGGTTGCAAGGATTTAAGAATTTCACAGGAGATGATGGAATAGGTCAATAAGGAAATGCTGGGCAGGCCGGTCCAGCTTAATATGTTTCCACCACCAAGGTCTGAATCGGGGCAGTACACAATGTACCTGCATTTTTCTTTTTCATTGGCAAAAAAAATGCAATAAATGGTTGCATACTGCTGTGTACCAGCTCCTTGCTCTCTGTCCCCCAAGAGTGATGTATATTAGTGCATTTAAAATTCTAAGGGGGACCAAGCTCTTCTATATAATATACTACGAACAGCACTCAAAATTCCAGTTAAAAAATAATGCAATTTTGAAAAGCATTGTGAACTGAATTAAGCAACCTATGAAAGCAGAGAGTACCAGCAATCATTTGTTACCACTTCAAGCACTCGACACCACAAACCTCACCAAAATAGCTGGAGTGAAAATGAAGTGAAGTAAAGAACCCAAAGAGTTCAACCGGCTCTCTAATCTTCTCCCTCCACTCAGTGCTTACTGCTGCTGAAAGAGTGATGTGCATGGAAAACTGAACTGAAGCAATTGTAGCAAACCTACCAGATTAAATATTCATTCTTTTTTCTAATACTGGGTTGCAGGGTAATAAACATATTAGAGCAACAGCAGTCACAAGGAAAGAAGCTAGTCACTATCAAAGATGTTGATTTAGAGTCACCACTTAGAAAATGAAAAAGAATTCCCAGACAAATAATACTTAGTATCTGTGAAAACAAAATGGAGACTCATACATTTTGTAGCAGATTAAGTAGTCTTATTTTTTAGTGTAAAGGAGCAGTGTTCATAATCATTTTCTTTGAAAACTACTGTTTTCCAGTTTAAATAACAGGGATGTTCAGAGAGATGATGTGATTCTTGTCAGAGAAATATGACCCAGTAGTCCTCAGGTATAAAAAGTACAAAGACACAGCATGGAATTGCATTAATAGTTTCTGTCTGAAACAGAAAGTGACTCATATCATTACAAAAATGTTAACACCTAAATCATCTTTCTTATTCTGTCATCTTACCTTCTGTGGAGCGTTGATAACACCAATACTGTATCCATATTGAAAAGATCCAAGGACAGCTGTGAGCACTGCAAGAATAAGCGTCCCAGATATCTGCTGTAGTAAGCACACACATCAAGACTGTTAATGTCACTTTCAGTTCACAAGCACATGTCAGGCAAGATTCAAATACAGTTTAACAAAAGTATCTGCCTTGTCTCAGAATTTTGAAAATGAAAGTGTCCCATTGCTATTTTAACCATCAGAGTACCATTTGAAACTGTGCATTACATAAAGGAGTTTGCCAAGTTTACTAATGAGTGTGGATTCTCTACCCACCTTGAATCAGGCACAAGTAAACTGTAATTTAGCAAAGGAATTTGTCTTATCACAAAACTGTGAAAATTAAAATGGCCCAACATAATTTCAAATTTTGCAGTGTCCAATAGATCTCATAGTAGTAGATATGGATGTGGGTCATGTTTGCTAATGAATTTGACTGGTGTACTCTTGCAGCTCACCTGCAGTTTAATACAGAAGTCCCTTTTGTTGAAAATCTCTGAAAATAAATGTGGTGCAATGTGACTGAACCCTTTAGAATGCTCGTTGCATATACAGTAGTTGGTCCTGTGCATTAAACATGGGCATTTGCCAAGTTTGACCACATTGTGGAATATTTTTCTTGCAATGACATTTAAGAACATGGTATCATCATATTGACATTGAATAAGTGGCTGGCTGTGAGCAAAAAGAAGTTGCTAAGTTTAGCCTTCTCATGTGCATGCAACTGTACAGCACAGGGGAAATTTCACTTGGCATTTTGATTTTGCATTTCTAACTCTACTCTCACAAATATACACCATATTTAAAGGCTGACTGACGTAACACTATTCACCCTGATAAATCATTTTGGATGTGTTTTTTTCATGTTTACAGTGTTTTGACACTCTATCTTCTTGTAGTCATGTGTTCTCCATATTGGCTACCTATTATCAATTCTCTCTCATACGTACTGTATCTTATAGCATGTGTTACAATTTAATTTTAGCTAAAAATGTATCAAACTAACAAAGCAGTGATTAATGTTTGAATCAAACTCCAGGCAGCTTAGGACTAGTGTGGGGTTCACACATTCTCCTTGTGTAGTTTTGTTTCCTTCCAAATATGAACACAAGAAGTCTGACAAACAAGAGACCATTCGATCCACTGAAGTTTATTTGCTTAGTGAATCGCTAAGCTGTCCTAATACTTCATCCAGATAATTCTTAAAGGTTGGCAAGGTTTATATTCATTTTTGGACTTAGATCCTACTAGTCATAGCAACCCTGTTCTATCTATTAATCTATTAGGAAACAGCTATCAATTAGTAGTAAGCTAAAATATAAAGGAGTGTTATAAAGCCACTGATCATGACAACATACATCCTCCCTATGTCCTTACTGCAATTTAAAATTTTAATTACGTGGGTTCTGTTACTTGATTGTATTATATTATCCAGAACACTTACCTTTCAACTTGATGGAGCTGAACATTTGGCAGACAGGAAATGAAAACTGAGATGGCATATACCAACCCGACCTGACAGAGAACTGCAGGTTAGAGGAATACGTCTTGTAACAGCTGTCATATGTAGTTAGTGCCAATGTCTGTTTGTACCTTTAATCGTTTCTGTAATAGTAAAGAGTCTGAACAGGTATTGGAAGCCTATGGCCTTTCTTGAAGGTGCACCTGACGTAGAGGCCAGTAAGAGCTTAAAGGGGGAGTGACTGACCATACTTAAAAAAAAAAAGGTTAAAGAGCAGTAGTGAAACAGAAGAGAGGACAGACATCAGCACCAAAGAGGAAGGCACTTGAATTTTGAAAAACTACCCCACCTACAGGGAGCCATCAGGAATTAATTTCTGCAGCAGGTAAGATGACTTAAATAACAGGGTTATCCTTTTTGACTGTAAATTTGGATGAAGACATATGTGAAGAGATGGTATTTCCTTGCGAAACCCTTGCAATAATGAACATTTAAGGAAAACATTGACTCTTTTGATAGACATTTAAAGGACTTTTTTTCCACTGTAAACTTATTACTATAATTGTTATTTGTGCATAAGTGGCTTATTTGTTGTGTGTTTTATAATGTAATCCATGTGGGGGATGGGTGTGCTGCAGTACGGGATTTTATAAATTGTTGCTTACATTGTTGTATGTATTTTTCAGTATTTATAATAACAAATCTTCATTCTAGTCTTACATTTGCTACTGTTGGTATGCTCTGTACTTGTTGTGGCTGGTAGGAAAGCAGTGTTGGTAACTCTCTGGATCATTTATGTATTTGTTTCTTTTTGCTGCCACTCCAGAGATCCATGAAAAACCTAAATTGAAGTTTAATATTGAATAGCTTTGAGGTAAGAAATGACAAGCCACAATAACATAGATAGAACACACAGATGACACACACTGCATGGTCTGAACATAAGGCTCTGCAGCTCTCCAGTAGCGGTGCTAACCACCATGCAGCCAGATGTTTGCTGGACAGCACAAGGATGGCAAGCAAAAGAGAAGAATGATCTTCTTAATGATCATTCCTTCTGCACCAGGACTCTTTACTTCTTTGTAACAGGGGAATCCTACCACTGGCTTCTTTACCAAAAAATGGAAGAAGCACATGTAAGACTTCCTTGGTGGCTTTTTCATCTTTAGTGCCATCAAGAAGTCTTCGTCTCTTGTGGGTTACAATCAAGATGACACTCAGTCCCATTCTGGCCATCATAATGTCTTGTGCACAATTAATTTCCAGGTGGGAAGTCCCTGGTGGATGGACAGGTGGCCCGACCGATTAAACCTTTGGCACCTTTCCTGGCCAGGATAGAAGAGAAGAACTGTCTCTGGGGCCCACATTTATCCCCCATGACACTAGATGGCAGTAGCCCTGGATATCGGTGCCCGTTTGGACACCAGCAAGGAATGCTGGGAATTGTAGTCCAGTAATGCAGCCCTGCTGGGGTCTGGGGGTGCCACAAGAGGCTGCTGCAGGGAGATACACTCCCCAGCAGAAGTACTCCCAGATCCTCAATAAAAGGGACTGCACTGCCTTGTCCAGGACAGTCGTAAATGGCAGGGCAACACTCGAATGGAGGAGAAAGGAAGAAGACACTTGTGTTTGTGCTTGTGTTTACAAGGCATTTGTAATGAACACCCCCTTTATCTGAACTGAGACTGCCTTGTGTGTTTGTGTTTGGGGTTTGGGGCTCACTGGTGCCTCCTAGCCTTCACAATCAATATCTTACAAAATGTAGGTGCAGGAGTAGATTAACACCCTCAGAATATCGCAGTTTGACATACCATTGACATCGACCTGCTACCTGAATTTCAGAGCGTAGGAAAATTTTAATCTGATGCACAAATGAAATGTGAAAGAGTGCATCAGTTTCAAAGTATACATTCTGCAGTGACAACATTCGCTGGTGATGCCATGCTGTAGTTCCATCTCAATTCAGGTACTACAAGTGTATTCATATTTTTAAATATTTTAAATTAAAGCTTTATGTTTCTGCATTAATAATCCTGTCTTTGGTGTCACATACCTTGCTGCTACTACTGTGTTTTATTTTGTTACTTAGAATATACTTGTAAGCTGGGGGGCATGGTGGCACAGTGGTAGCCCTGCCACCTTGCAGTAAAGAGACCAAGGTTCATATCCTCCCAGGGTGGAGTTTGCATATTCTCTATGTGGGTTTCCTCTGTATGTTCCAGTTTCCTCCCATAGTCCAGAGACATATAGGTTAGGTAGACTGATGACTCTAAATTGGACCTAGAGTATGGTTGGAATGTATATGTGCATGGACTGATGCCCTGTCCAGGGTTTGTTCCTACCTTGCACCCCTGTGTTAGCTGGGTTGAGTTCCAGAACCCCTTCGAACCCTGGTCAGGACTAAGCGGGATAGAAAAGTCGGCTTAAATTGGTGTTATATTTGGAAGTCACTTGATTTTTTTTTCATAAATTCACATTGTGTTACACAATGAAACAGCATATTTCATCTAAATGTTAACGATAAACAATTCAATCAATTAGAAAGTGCATCAGCTACACCTGAATAATATGAAGATTATGTATTAAGACCATCCATTCATATTTGGATCAAAGAGGATACAAAGATTCTTGGTTCCATTGGGCTCATGGTAGGAGGCAACCATGGCTGATGCTTCCTGTTGATCGCCCCGGCCAGCGAAACACTTAACGGACACTTGGCAGTTCTTATTTGCTAACTAACCAAACAATTTAGAACACTAGGATGCTGGAAAAAGGTGGAGAGTGGGGACATGTCAGCACCACACAAATGGTGGCCTGCACTAGAATTGAAGTGTGAGGTAGAACCGAGAAAAAATATGTATACACCAATCAGGCTTAACATCAAAACCACTGACAGGTGAAGTGAATAACATTGATTATCTTATTAAAATGGCACCTATCAAGGGCTGGGATGTATTAGGCAGGAAGTGAACAGTCAGTTCTTGATGGTGATGTTTTGGAAGCTGGAAAAATAGGCATACGTGAGGATTTGAACAACTTTGACAAGTGCCAAATTGTGATGGCTAGATGACTGATTCAGAGCACCTCCAAAACACCAGGGGCCTCATGTATAAACGGTGCGTACGCACAGAAATTTTGCGTACGAACGTTTCCACGCTCAAATCGCGATGTATAAAACCTAAACTTGGCGTAAAGCCACGCACTTTTCCATGGTACCTCATGCCCTGGCTTACGCAATTTCTCCGCTCGGTTTTGCAGACTGGCAGCACCCAGCGTCAAAGCAGTGCTACTGTTCCTGTGTGGTCACCCTTTCTTTCTTAGATCCACATTCCTGACGCAGCTTTATAAATACACTGAAACTAACTGCTGTGGTGGATTGCCGGCATTTTATTCTGGTCCTCACCCCCAGGCCGCCAGGAGGAGCTCTCCCGACAGCATGATCGTGCCCCGAGTTCCAGCAGGGCCTCATGGACTATGTAGTGTTTATACACAGCCCTGCTGGATACCTTGGGGGCCACCGGGAGTCGCTGTAGGGGGGCTAGCGGACTCTTATGTGCCCTATAACCCAGGAGTGCGTCATCATCACGTGACAGGAAGGAACGACGTGCTCCCAGGCTGAAGAAAGGACTGTTTACCCTGACCCGGAGGGAATAAGGACTTGTGGGTTTGGCCAGGAACCACTTCCGGGTCAGGGGATATAAAAGGACTGTGGGAAAGCCCAGACACTGAGCTGAGCTGGGAGATAGGAGGGCGAAGTGTCTGGGCGAGGAGGATTGGTTTATAGTATTGAGAGTTTATTGTTTTATATGAGTGTGGAGTGGAGGGTGCTTTGTGCACGGTTTAATAGTAAAATAAATACTATTTACACATTCACCTGGTGTTCAGAGTGGTACCTGAGGGTTCAAGAGGTGGACCACGCCTCAATCTGTTACACTGCATATTGTTTATTAGTCTAATGCATCTGATTGTAATTAACCTGCAGCAATATAATGGTCCAGGGAATAGTCATAGTATTCCAAATACCATAACTGCTTTAGCGTTATTACTCTCAATGCATCTTCTTCTTCTTTCAGCTGCTCCCGTTAAGGGTTGCCACAGCAGATCATCTTTTTCCATATTACTCTCACTGCACCACTCGGAGTATTTATATCACTGTATCTGAGTGGGGAATCACAGCAGCAGCTGATCGGAAAGAGAATTATTGGTATAAAGCATGAAACAGACGCTGACTCAGCCACAGCAAAATGTTTCAGAGACTTCCTTGTACGGACTTCACGGTTTAGAAAAAGTTTCATCCCAAGAACTATAAACGCACTAAATCAGTCCATCAAGTGCTCCTTGTAGAACTGTTTGGACTTATAAGTACAATCACCACACTGCAAACTTGGGATACAGTTATAATATTGCACAACCTGCGCCACTTTATAAAGCACGTATTTACGAATGATGATGATATCATTTTTAAGATGAAATGCAGCAAAATATGTTGATTATATTATACAGATAAAACTTTAACTTCATTTAAATAATCTGTATTGTTAATAATTAAACATGTGAGAACACGGTGCCACAGCGCTAGCTAGTTCATGGATTGTTCCTGCATTGCGTTGTATTCTTGCTCGTGCTGACGCGACACTGGAAGAATAGACGGATAGAATAATTAAACATGTACTACGAAGATATTTCAATGTTCCTTAAAACTTTTGAAGAATCGGCGTTCTAAGCTTACAGATGGCTTCACGTCTATTACAGAGTTGATTGTGTGGTGATTGGGTATTTGGAGAAAGAAAAGTAAGGACAGGAATTGGAGGTTAGTACGTTTGAAAGAGACAGTACTGCTGCAATAAATTATTTCATCGAAGGTCACGCATGGCGCAGCAAGCCTCTAGCGTGAGACATGAACAAGCACTGCGCCACCGTGTTCCCATGTTTAATAACATGCTTTAACTCCTATCATCATGAAAAAGATATCCCATATACATCTCAGTATTTTAATTATTCAGAGAGCTGTAATATCACGAATGTAATGGTCCTGCCAGAGAAAAATAAAGCCCGTTTAAGAAGCAGGTAGTGATTCACACACAGAGCACATAGAAGATCAAATACAGAACAAAGCATTTAATGTGCTACTTTAGTTACAATGGGATTTGAGAAACTAATAAATTAAACAATTTTAAGATGAAGTTTATGATGTTCTACTTTAATGGAAAAATAAACTACATGATTAAAGTGGAAATTTCGAGATTAAAGTTGACATTTCGTGCTTTTTTCCCAGTGTGCCTATTTTTTTGTCTGTACCCTAATAAGCTTTCATATGACACTCAGACGGTGGGCTACGACTTGCCTTTTCACAGCGACTTTGATATGTGATTTCTTTTTTATTTCGGAGACTGTGCGACTTTGTGAACTTGAGCTTTCGAGTTTCTCCGACACTCTGTCACTTGATCAACTTCATTTTGTTGATTATACCACTGTTTAAACCAACAAATAGTACGTTTTTCCTTTGCCTCCATTTGGTATTCGCTGAAATTCTTATATTTTCCCCCGTGCTTTTCCCATTGTCTTTTCACAGAAGGCTGAGCTTAAGGGCTATTTATATTGATTTGCATATTCAAAGAGGCGTAATTCTGGGAGGAGTTGGGGCGGGACAGAAGGCGTGTGCATGTGCGTTACTTTTCACGCTGATCCGAATTTATGTAGCAGAAGAACGTGGAAGTTTGCGTACGTACAGATTTCTGCATCTGGATTTTTCTGTGTGTACGCACATTCCTGCTTTTGTGCTTACGCCATGTTATAGTGTGAGTTCTACACACGGCGTTATGCATGAGGCCCTAGGTCTTGTGGGGTGTTCCCAGTATGCAGTGGTTAGTACTAACCAATATATGATATGGTCACGAGTGCCAAAGTATTACTGATGTGAGTGGGCAGTGAAGGCTAGCCTGCCTGATCTGATCCCAGAGAAGAGCTGCTTTTTCGGCACAAATTTCCAAAAAGCTTAATGCTGACCATGAGAGCAAGGTGTCAGAACTTACACTGCATCACAGGTTGTTGTGTGTGGGCCTGCGTAGTTACAGGCTGGTCGGAGTGTTCATACAGACCCCTGTCCTCTGCCTACAATGGGCATTTGAGTGTCACAACTAGACAATGGAGCTATGGAAGAAGGTAGCCTGGTCTGATGAATCACAATTTCTTTTACATGATGTGAATGGCAGTGTGTGTGTGTGTGTGTGTGTGTGTGTGTGTGTGTAAATTGTTTACCTGAGAAGAGATGGCAGCAGGATGCACCAAGGGAAGAAGACAAACCAGCAGAGGCAGTGTAATACTCTGGGCAATTGTTTGCTCGGAAACCTTGGGTCCTGGCATTCATGTGGATTCTACTTTAACATATACCACCTATCAAAAGATTGTGACTGACCACATACACCCCTTCATGGCAACAGTATTCTCTGATGGCAGTGTCCTCTTTAAGGAATGCTCAGGAATGATTTGAGCAACATGACAAAGAATTCAAGGTGTTGACTTGGTCTCCAAATACTCCAGGTCTCAATCTGATCAAGCATCTGTGGGATGTGTTGGAAAACAAGTCCAATCCATAGAGTGTCCACCTCAGAAATTACAAAACTTAAAGGATCTTCTAACATCTTGATACCAGATATTGCAGGGTGACAGCCGCTTTGATGACACAAAGGGGACCTACACAATATTAGGCAGGTTGTGGCTGATTGGCGTATAGTATATATATATATATATATATACAGTATATATATATATATATATATATATACAGTGGAACCTCGGTTTGCGAGTAACTTGGTTTACGAGTGTTTTGCAAGTCGAGCAAAAATTTTTAATAAATTTTCACTTGATAAACGAGCGAGGTCTTGCAGTACGAGTAGTTTGTCTGCTGAGAGTCATGTGATCACAACTGAGCTGATGGTTCTTCTCTCTCTCTCACTGCGGGATTGTGGGCAATCGTCTCCTATTCTCCGTCTGAGTCGGCGTGCCTCACTCATATAGTCAACATCCGTACGAGCGTATAGTGTTTACTACAGCATTAGCATTGTGACTGTGTGCGCGCACGCGCTCGTGTGTGTGTGTGTGTGTATGTGTGCTCGCGCGTGCGTCTGTGCTGTGACGTGCGAGTCCCTGCCTTGCACCCTAAAACACGAAGCTGAGTCTCAGTACTTTAGCAACACAAGCTTTATTCAGCTTGAAACAGCAACAGCGCGGTTATTTATACACAGACACAGCAGTCAGGCAGGGCCCTGCGCATTTATAACGTTCCTTGTTCCTTGTATCACCCATTGACGGCATGTGCGCGATCTTTTCGGATTCGCTTTTACAGAGAACTGCTACAGCGCTGGGAGACTGCGATTGCTTTGGGACGCTCTTCCGTGTGTCATCCTGTTGGGTGCAATCCCACAAGTGTTTAGAAACTCACTCACACCAGCCATGATTCTTTTCAAAGGTAAAGTGCAAGTTAATTTGTTTTATGTATTTTTACTTTATATTTTGTATTAATCATTTTTATATGAATAGTTTTGGGCTGTGGAACAAATCATCTGAGTTTCCATTATTTCTTATGGGGAAATTCACTTTGATATACGAGTGCTTTGGACTACGAGCACGTTTCCGGAATGAATTATGCTCGCAAACCGAGGTTCCACTGTATATATATAGTGGTAGATGACACAGACAGGCAGACATGTTTAAATCACCCAACACACGTTTATTATAAGTCTCCATATTTACAAGTGCACCACAAACCCCAAAGTCCCCAAAAGTCCAGGCCTTCCAACAATGCCTCTTCTTCCTTCAGGCTGCCTCCTTGCCTCTTCCAAGACCTTGTCCTTCCTTTTCTCCTGACTCCAGCCCACGAATGGAGGGAGGTGGCCCCTTTTATAATCACCCGGATGTGCTCCAGGTGCATCCCGACAATCTTCCACCGGCACTCCCCAGTGTGGCGGAAGTGCCGGCTGTGCACCCGGAAGCACTCCGGGGGTCCCCGATCCTCTTCCCCCCAGCACTTCTGGGTGTGGCAGAAGTGCTGAGGTCTAGGGCTCCCAAGGCATTGGGGCACCCCATGGCAGTGACCATGGGCCCCTACAGGGTTGTGCTTCAAAGCTCTGTACCCGTGGTCCCCATAGCCACCAGGGCGGTCACCCCCACATGGTCTGGGGGAGGTGTTAGCCCTCCTCCGGTCCTCCGGGGCATCCCAGCCGGGTTGCCCCCCAGCCACCTGTGACACTATATATATATATATATATATATATATATATATATATATATATATATATATATATATATATATATATATATATTAGGGCTGTCAAAGTTAACATGTTAATGACATGTTAATGCACTCTAACTTTAAAGCCGTTAAAAAAAATTAGTGCCGTTAACACAGGTTCTTTTGACCCTACAAAATTCCCATAGTTCAAGCTGAGCCTGCAAACTAAATGCGTGCCACTCTAGCCTTCAAGTTATTTCTCGTAGAAGTCACTCCATGTTCCTAATTGTTGAACGATGGAAAAAGGTCCATTAAATGGGAAGTTCAGTTTCAAAACTTTGAAACTGGTTTACTCGGAAAAACTAAGGTTGTGTGTAGTTATTGTCAAGCCAAGTTTAGTTATCACCAGAGTACAAGCAGCCTACAATATCACATGCAAGCCAAACATCCATTTTACAATAATAGCATTAGCCCGGGTAATATGCGACAGGCCACGCTTGACAGTGTTTGGCAGAAACCAATGGACTTGTCAACCTCCAGCAAATTAACGGTAGCAACAGCTAAATGGATAGCCACAGCATGCAGGTCGATTTACATAGTGGAGGACGAAGGTCTGCGCGACATAATTCGGATCGCCTCCAACGACCCAACTTATGAATTACCCTCGAGAGCCACAGTCGTAACTAGTATACATGAGCTGTATGATTCAGAGAGGGTAAAACTAGCTAAGGAGTTGGATATCACGGAGACGGTCGCACTTACTGGTGACTACTGGACATCACTTGGAAATCATAGCTACCTCAGGGTTACAACCCATTATATCAAGAAACAGTGGAAACTGCATTCACATGCTTTGACGGTCATGAAAACATCATGCCAAAACATGCGGCAAACATTTTATGGATTTAGCAAAGCAGTGGAACGTTGAGAATAAAGTAAGCACACTCAGTACTCTGCCTTTCTAACACTAGCCATCCATTGTTCACAGCATTCAATGTTCTGTTACAGTGTCTCTGCAGAATAGTGTATTTAACGGCACACTTTCCAAATGCCGAAAGGTAGTGGGGCACTTCAAGCACAGTCCCATCAAATACAGCAGAATTTGAGAAACAGCAAGTCGCGCATGGCCTGAAAACTGAGACACTCGTACAAGATGTACCGACTAGATGGAACTCCACTCTGGAGATGGTGAAGCATATGCGAAGAAACGAGCAACCACTAAGAGATGCACTAACCCTACATAAAACTAATGTGGTCATGCCAACAAATGCTGAGTTGGAGAAACTTCAGAAGCTGGAGGTATTGCTCGAGCCCTGCAGGTAATACACACTTTTTTTTCCAGCAATCTCGCATGCTGTCATTGAAAAATGTGTGTCTCCATCAGTCATTAAATACACATAGTGGAAGTGTGGAGTCTCTTACTTTAGCGGCAAGTTCTTTTTTCATACTGTCGGATAATTGCCAAGCCTTTTAGCATATGGTTTGTCATAAGTCGGATTGATGTTTATGCCATTTTTTATGTAATAAATATGAGTGGGACAAATTTTGTGAAGGGATGTTCATCTTTTGTGATACAGTACGCAATGTTCACTTTGATTTTAAGAACCTTCTCATTAACTTTTATTTTTTGTGTGTCATTAGCAGCGGCCACAGATGACGACATGCCATGTGGGTTTTTTTTATTTGCTTTGTTTTCTGAAAAGCTATGCTTATACGTTATTCTGTTTTAAAATCGGGTTTCCAGTAATGTATGGCATTGAGCCTGCCAGCATTTCTCCCAATGCTTATCAGTACCTGCAAAACATTGGATTGATCATAAAAAAAGGCTGGGAAATCTTTTAGCTACTGTGTGTTAAAACTGGTACTTTTTTGTGTCAGATAATGAGACATTTAGTGGCAGGGGCTGCCTCCTCACATGACGCAACAGTAGTAGCACTGAGTTTAAGTTGGATTGGGAGGGGGGCTTGCCATCCTCTACTCGTTGCCTATTCTCTCCTGTTAATGTTGTGATATTACATTACAGTACATCCACAAAGAATGTTTTTTAATTACAAATTCAATAAAAAAAAAAAAAACTGTTGCACTGTGCAGACCTAATAAAGTTCAGTTATAGTTAAGTATGACTACCTCTATGTAATCCTCAAGTCTATCTTAAAGCTGTTTTGGTATTGTTTTTTTATGTATGAGTGAATACAAATGCATAAAAGGCCCTCACAATTTAATTGATATTGGATAGATTTTGGCAGATATTTTACTGAACTCCTTGGAGGAGAGAAGTTTGTTTCATGTTCAGTGGTGCTGCCCGCTTTATGCCATCGGTCTCAGGTGATGGAGAGTTCAGAGAATGACCCAGCCTATATAATAAAGTTCAAGCAAACCTTCACCATGGACTTGGAGAAATGGAAGGAGAAAACAAACAACACATGGCTAAAGATTTCCACAGCACTTGACACCAGGTTTAAGGACCTTAAGTGCCTACACATAGCTGACAAAGCTAAGGTGTGGTTATTGATTGCTGGCATCCTCAAAGAAGAATGCATCTTTCTTAGTGGCTTCAAAGTCAGAATCTGATGAGGAGGAGGACTGTATTCAAAATGTCTGGCGTGCTATAAAGCAGAGCCTCTCATCAGCATGGAGGATTGCCCCCTAAAGTGGTGGTTCACACATGTTCTGGTATACAAAGAGCTAGCTTGTCTTGCTCGCAAGTACTTAGCAACACCTGCCACATCAGTGCCTTGCGAGAGGTTGTTTTCACTCTCTGGGCATATTGTGTAGAAAAAGCGAGCTGCCTTGTCCTTTTTGACCAAACTTGTATGTTTAAGCAACTGGCTTGGTTTAATAAAATAGAAATAATGTATTATTCATAATAATCCAAAAAGCCAACCTGCTGTTTCTGCTGAGAAATTAACTTGGCTATTAATTTTGAATTGTATTCTGTTTATAAAATCCTGTTTCTGGAGTTTTTGTATGGCTTTTGAGTGAGATTCTGAGTACTGGGGTGTTTTCTGAACAAAGATTTTTAGTGAAGCAGTATGTAGTCGTGTGAAATTAAATCAGATGTGAAAAACTGGCTGTGCAAACATTTGGGTCCCCTTGTAATGATTTGAATGCATGTAACTGCTCAATACTGATTACTTGCAACACCAAATTGGTTGGATTAGCTCATTAAGCCTTGAACTTCACAGACAGGTGTGTCCAATCATGAGAAAAGGTATTTAAGGTGGTCAAATGCAAGTTGTGCTTCCCTTTGACTCTTCTCTGAAGAGGGACAGCATGGGATCCTCAAAGCAACTCTCAAAAGATCTGAAAACAAACATTGTTCAGTATCATGGTTTAGGGGAAGGCTACAAAAAGCTATCTCAGAGGTTTAAACTGTCAGTTTCAACTGTAAGGAATGTAATCAGGAAATGGGAGGCCACAAGCACAGTTGCTGTTAAACCCAGGTCTGGCAGGTCAAGAAAAATACAGGAGCGGCATATTTGCAGGATTGTGAGAATGGTTACAGACAACCCACAGATCACCTCCAAAGACCTGCAAGAACATCTTGCTGCAGATGGTATATCTGTACATCGTTCTACAATTCAGCGCAATTTGCACAATGAACATCTGTATGGCAGGGTGATGAGAAAGAAGCCCTTTCTGCACTCACGCCACAAACAGAGTCACTTGTTGTATGCAAATGCTCATTTAGACAAGCCAGATTCATTTTGGAATAAAGTGCTTTGGACTGATGAGACAAAAATTGAGTTATTTGGTCATAACAAAAGCGCTTTGCATGGTGGAAGAAGAACACCTCATTCCAAGAAAAACACCTGCTACCTACTGTCAAATTTGGTGTAGGTTCCATCATGCTGTGTGGCTAGTTCAGGGACTGGGGCCCTTGTTAAAGTCGAGGGTCGGATGAATTCAACCCAATATCAACAAATTCTTCAGGATAATGTTCAAGCATCAGTCACAAAGTTGAAGTTATGCAGGGGTTGGATATTCCAACAAGACAATGACCCAAAACACAGTTTGAAATCTACAAAGGCATTCATGCAGAGGGAGAAGTACAATGTTCTGGATTGGCCATCACAGTCCCCTGACTTGAATATCATTGAAAATCTATGGGATGATTTGAAGTAGGCTGTCCATGCTCGGCAGCCATCAAATTTAACTGAACTGGAGAGATTTTGTATGGAAGAATGGTCAAAAATACCTCCATCCAGAATCCAGACACTCATCAAAGGCTATAGGAGGCGTCTAGAGGCTGTTAGATTTGCAAAAGGAGGCTCAACTAAGTATTGATGTAATATCTCTGTTGGGGTACCCAAATTTATGCACCCCCCAAATTATTTTGTTATGATGCATATTGCATATTTTCTGTTAATCCAATAAACTTAATGTCACTGCTGAAATACTACTGTTTTCATAAGGCATGTCATATATTAAAAGGAAGTTGCTACTTTGAAAGCACAGCCAATGATACACAGAAATCCAAAGAATTAAGAGGGGTTCCCAAACTTTTTCATATGACTGTATATACACACACACATACACAGGCACACACATATACATATATACATAAATGCTCACATATGCACACACACACACACACAGATTATATATATATATATATATATATATATATATATATATATATATATACAGTATATGTGTGTGTGTGTATATAATATACATACACAGAGATACACATCTATATTCCTTTGTTATTTTTATTTTATTCCCTAGATTTTCTTTATCACTTATCTGTAAATCTGAAAAGGCTAGCACACATCTGTTTGTTTTCATAATGTTGCATTCCGTTTTTTCCAGTAACCCAAGTCTCTCCATTGCATTTCTCAAACGCGCTCCATCCAATCCCGAGTCTCTGACATCCGGCAGCACTTGGTATACGGCAGTCACTCGGACTCCTGGACATGGAATCGTACGTGAGGATATGGAAGCAGCAGCAGAATACATACAGGCAGGCGGAGAATTGTAAACCCCACACAGACAAGAACGGAAAAAGCAATTGAACTCGCGGGACGGGATCTGTGAAGCAACAACGCTAACCACCGCACCACCATACCGCCTAAGGGTATGTCAGTTCTATACTGTTAATATTTAAAAAAAAGTTCCTCTAAGGCTGAATCCGTTTTTCTACAGGAAATGTCATCCATTTCATCAGCTGCAAATACCGTACTGTAACAGAATGGGCACGTCATAGAAATTCCTAATACATTCCTTCTGCCAAGATGATGAATATTTTAACGAATCAATTAAATTAAGGATTCGATATATTACTGCACTTTTATAGAAATTCCAAGACTGCATACGCTGAATTTTATTTCAGTGAAAACCACGTCCTTATTGAAATCACACTTTTCATTTGTGAATTCACTTCTTTCACCCGTATTCCTTGTTAACCTGAAATATTCTCTTACACATTTTACGATCTCAAAACAAATCAAACACTACTGAATAATCGCCACTGAGAATGAATGCAAGCATTAACTTACCTTGCCAGATTCCATTTTCTTCTTGCTGCCCCAAGTTTTCCTGCGTTTTCCCTCTAATGGCTAACGATCCAAGGTCCAGTTATACAAGATTAATAATCAAACTGCCTCTCACGCGGCTGCAGCATGACGGCACAGGTGAGCACACACTGACGACTCTCTAAAGTGCAATAGTTGGGCAAAACAGTGAACACGAGACCACCGGCTGTGACATTTATACTCCATCATCACTGATGCGGGGGTTCGATCGAACTGCATGGCTTTGCCTAATATCTAATACTCAGCAGAACTTTTGAAAAATATAGGTGATGCCGCTTTAGTCATTTGTGATGATTTTTTCATAAAGACGGTGTAGCACGTGGAACGATATTGATTACCACTAAGAACATTTTCTTCAGATGTCATTATAAGCTACTCCAGTCACCTTTTGTGGCATTCTTGATAGAATTCTTAATACCACATTTGTCACACCATGTTGTTAAATAATTCCAGAAATTAGGATATGTCATACAGGTGTCTACACTGCAATGCTACATCATTTGGGACACCTACAATCAGAAAAATTGCACATTTGTCAATGAAGTAGTGTCAAGCTGTCCAGGCATGGTTCCTGTTTTCTCTGTGCTGTAATAGGCTCCAACTTCCCCTAACTCTAAGCTGAATTAGGCTGATTTAGTAATGGAAGGATGTCCCATTTGTTTAGGAATTAATGTCCATTTGTCAATTCTCAAAGTCTGATTAGTCCAATATTTCCAATGTGAGGTGTGCACAGGCATCAGTGGTGGACCGCCCACCAGTCACACACGGGTCACCTCACAAAGATACCCACAGTCACTTAAACTGGGACACTTTAGAGATGGTGATTTACAAAATGTGCTTGAAATATTTATTTAAGAATGAGGTTAAGATGACAAATGAGGTTAAGATGGAATGAAGTTGAGGAATTAGGTTACAATGACAAACAGCATTAAAGGACATAATAAAATAGTGTTTAATATTATAGTAGCTACGGTAGTAGTAATGTCATGTGCAAAGAGCATAGTGAAATTCTGAAGGTCCTGTCACATTACACAATTTTTCCAGCGATTTTCAGACACAGGCTTTATTTATATAATCTTAGTGAGTTGAAGGCAGGTGTAGTGTCATATAGTTTGATATCTCCAGAAACTCACTCTGATCAGTCTGGTTTGAGTTTGTCTTAAGTTGTAGGACATGTGTGTATGAGAGACAACCTAAGAATGCTCAGCTGGAAGAACAATGCATAGAATGTGACTACAAGGAATATGGGACAATGGTGTTTTGGACCTGACAGACTGAAGAGAGAATTGTCCTTCTGATGTTGCATATTTCTTGTACCAAAACAGAATGGAAAAAAGGAAAAAAAGAAAGAAAGAGATTGCTGCTGGACTTGCTGTACATGTAAAGCCCTTGCACAGGCACCGGCTCCATCATGCTGTGTGTTACTTGATGGCTGTCAAAAAAAGGTGCGAGCTTGCAATACTTTGGAAATGTGAAACTGTGCTGGTAAAATGTCACGGAGTCATATAATCTGTCACCCCTATTTGATTCCTAGTCATGAAATGTTGCTCAAGTGACAAAAACAGCAACTGTGTAGTTGTTGAGGTGGTGCTAAGATTCACACCATTGAAGTGATTAATTTATTTTTTCGGTGGGGACCCCAGAAGCACACCCAGTCTTGGCCTGACTCGCATACACTCACTCACAGAGACACAGAACAGCAGATTAAAAAAAAATTATGTAGCATGGAATGAGGTGATTGGGAGCTCTCCCTCTGACGAAGATGTGTCCAATCCGTGCAAACTCACATGAACAGGCATGTACGAGACAGATCTAAATGTGTAAAACAGATGAACAATTGCGATCCCTTGGTGCCTTGCTGGTTCACCTTTTAAATAGCCAGCTGGCTTGATCTTCTTCCCAGCATCCCCTGCGCTCTCTGAAACTGTCCAATAGAGCAACACCGCTGGGACAGCTGGCATGTGTAGTTCTTTATTCTGTAGCACTGCTACAACTGTAATCATCAAGGTTGGACAGGCATCTAGCTGCAGTGTTATCTAGGCTCTTGTGAGCAGTCCAGGCCCTGGCAGCACGAACGTGCTGTCGAGTCCCTCAGGTACTCGTGTAAAGTTGACATGCTATCTGAACAGAAGTCGTGTAATGTGCTACTGGCCTACATTGTCAATTTCTAGCACCAGGATAAACAAACATACCTGATGTTTCCACTTAACTGACACAGTTATGCTCCCATGCATGTCCTGAAACAGCAAGCATGTCTTAACAGGAAGGTATGATTAAAAGGAGATCACAAAATGTTAGATTAAAACAACAGAAGACAAATATACAGTGACTAACCACAGGCTCCCTCTCGGCTCACCATCACTCGCATTCTTTGTATATGATCTCTTCACTAGTTAGCAAATGAACCATCTTGTACAGAGCAAATTTTAATATAAATAAACATCTCTCTGTTCCTGCAATTAGTATATTTAACAATTCATTCATGTCTTGGAGGGGAAATGTCTTGTACTGGGGAAAACAATGATCTTATGAAAATTAAACTACTTAAAAAATGTTCAGCAATCTAAGGAAGCAGTTTGACGCATAGAAAAAAATATACGATAAACATAGAACTAGAGGAATGAGAACAGTAATGAACAATATGGGAAAAATAAGCAAATATTTTACATACTTAAATATGAAAATACCAAAGCACCAGTAATTTAAATAAAATGTTAAAATAAAAAGTGACAAATGTATTCAAAGTACTGTTGTGTTTTCACCTTCCATTGCCATAAGTAAATGACAAACGTCTTCAGTCTCTCAGCCCAGATATGCAGTGATGATAGAAGATATCAAGAAGACCCACTGCTAATAAAATGTTTATAGACATCCTGCAATAAAAGTTGGAAATAAAAAGGTTTTCAAGAGAATTAGCCAATGTATATAATCTTCAGAGCTTGTCTGTTTTTGTAACTCTGTTAAGACCAAAAAGTTCCCCAGCAAAGAAAATTTTTTTATCAAGTAATAAAGGCTTTCCATCACAACATTGAAGACAATACCATCATAATGAGAACTTCTATTGATTTAAAGCAAGAGTTCCCAAACTTTTTTGGCCGCAGACCCCTTTACCAAAAACTTTTAAAACCGTCAACTCCCTAGTCATTTACTTTACTTACTCAAATTAATAAATTTGTACGGTACTCGACATTAAATATTTCATTAGATATCAAACTTTTCATTTTAATCACTTGTAATTAATGATTGAAAAAGATAAAAGGACTATGGAATATGGCATTATCTTGTGCAACATTTAATATCGAAACCTGGACTAACGAAAATTAAAGCAAAAAAATACGAGCAGAGTTTTTTTTACATTTTTGACATTTATGAAATAAATATGTAAATTCAAAATAAGCACAAATATTGAAATCACTTTATTAAACATTAAAATGAAGTGAAAAAATCAACATATTCAGATGGAATTAAACATCAAAAAAATTACAACAACGAAAGATTTTAAGCAGAATTATAAAAATAAGAATACCAAATAAATTAGCTTGGAAAACTGAATTTAATGAGATGGGTGCACCTGGTGATCAGTCAACAATTTATCTATGTCCGGTTTTAAATTAGTGAGTTGCATTCTCAAATCTCCACTTTCAGTGATATGCAATCGATGTCTGTTCTGAAGCAGGTTTAAAACTACACTGAAGCCAGCGGACTTCGGTATGGAGAACTAATCGATAGAAATCTTTGTCGCTTTCCTCGTATAATCGTGCGAACAGTCTAGTGTTCAAAGCGTTACTTCGAATTTTGTTCACAGCTTTAATAACAAACTGAAGCGATTGATGCAATTTGTCGCCGAGGTTCTTGTATACTTAATGTTGCCTATGGATTACACAGTGAACTGCAAGCACTTCTGGTACGTGTTGTTTCAGGTAACTTATGAAACCGCGATAACGACCAACCATAGCTGGTGCTCCATCTGTCTCAACAGATAGGCCTATTATATTTGTCAATGGAATCGCTTTTTCCCTGAAAAATAGCCCCATTAAATTAAAAATCGATTCGCCTCTGGTGTCAGTTTCTAAAGTTCTAGCAAAAAGCAGCTCTTCATGTACTTCCTGATCTTGAATAAAGCGAACGTATGCCAGCAACAAAGCTTCATTACCGGGTAATGTTGACTCGTCCAACTGGAGGGAAAAAATGTTTTTTTGCAAATGATTACACAAACAGTTTTCCACGTCATGACTCATTTCGTCGATACATCTTTGAACTGTGTTATTGCTCAAAGGAATCCTTTTTATAACATCTTGTGCAAGTTTGTGGAGTACAGTGTTCAATACTTCCGCGACGGCCGGTAGAATCAGTTTCTCCCCTATGGTGTGCGGCTCGCCAGACTTCGCAATGAGTAGAGATATGTTGTACGATGCCCTTAATCTATCATCATTTTGCTTCGATGAATAAACAATCAAATTATCTATCGTAGTTCTCTTCAGAATTGTATCTTTAAGTGATTGAAAGTATGACAAATCTTTTTCTTTTTTGTCAGGGTGAATTCTGTTCAAGTGATCTGCTAGTTTGGATGGTTTCATGGCGTCGTTGCTAAAGACTTTTTCGCATATGAGGCACATTGGTAAATGTTTGTTTGATAATGATGGCACAAAGCCTAGCTTCAAATAGTCCAAGCTGTACTGTCTGCATTTCTTTTTTGGTTCAGTCATATTATTATCTGAAGAAATACAAACTTTTATTAACAAACAATTTCGACAGCCCCTGTGATAAAAAAAAAGTACTTACTTGAAACAGAAGATTTTTGCTGAAACTCGAATAAATAAACTGTGTCCTCTGATTTTCTTTTTCGTAGTACTGCTCCTCAATAAATAATTATATTTAAAGTTCAAATCACAATTAAGTACATGTCACATCAAATGAACCAATTTATAGTGTTTTATGAAAGCATGACCGTACAAGACTGATAGATTCTGCTAATATCGAATATCGTCTTGTCCCACCACAAGCAAATGCGGACATGCAACGGTTTTTCATGTCCGCACTTGCTTTGTTACTTTCGATAAGATAATGCACATGTTTGGGCTACATGTATTTTCATGCATTCTTACGTGTGACTCTTTTAATGACACATTTTACCTTTTCGTTTGCAAGTTTGGTATGTAATGTGTTTTTATCAAAAAAGTGTTTTTTTTAATTATTTTACTTCTTAATTAGGTACCTATTGGAATCATAGATATTTTGAAGTAACAAACAAATGACAGTAGTAAGGGGGTCTATTTTTGATGTTGTCGACCCCCCAATTTTTTTTTTGAAACTATTGACCCCTAGAAAGTTCAAATCGACCCCAGGGGGTCGATATCGACCACTTTGGGAACTCTTGATTTAAAGTAACAGCAGAAAATTAAAATTACAATATAGAAATTTCACTGCTTTATTATTATGTTCAGCTAAGAAATTCACAAAAAATAAAACAAAAAATGGAAAAGCAAAAAAAGCATCAGGGAAATCATTGAATCTGTAAAATAATTCAATGATACAACTCACCAAAAGGCTAAAGATTAGTACTAGATGTAGGATAAAATCGGCACTTGAGTTCACTCTGGACAGAACACGAAACAAATAAGACTCTGACATAAGCAACTGAGGTCTCTAAATGCTAGAAGGTGCAATGGACAGCCATATTCATTGCAATTTCAACTGGCCTGATGGCACTGTAAGTGAAATGTTGAAGGTAAAGGAGAGGATTTGAGGATTTGATGCAGATCCAAGATCAAATATCTGAATTATTACAGATGTGAGCACAGTAACATTTACATTTATTCACTTTGAAAATACTAGTGACTGTTTTGAAACAAATACATAAGGACAAGTTTATAAAACTGATCATCACAATTGAAGGGCTATAAACCATACTGAACAACACAAGATTAGTAAATCTTTTCTTAGCTGCTCAGTATCTCTCATCAAATCTATCATTACGTTTAGAAACTTTTGTTATATTGAACGGAAGCTGAGCCACAAGGGTGTTTGACCAGAATTAGTAGTAGGGACACTGGTGGGCCTCTATTACTTGATAGACTGGTCAGGGACAGCATTAGTGTAGTCTGGGGTCTGAGTTTAGGAAACCTTCAGAGAAAAGATAAAAAGCACCTCAGCTCCTAATATGACTTTGGAATGTTTTTAATTTTAAGACTTGTTCACTTTCTGTTTGGTTTGCTATGTCTCCTTAGTAAAATAATAATTTGGATTTATAATCGTTTTAGAATCTTTGACTTCTTAGCAAAGTTAATTAGCCTCTTCCACTTGGTTACTATTTAGCAATCAAGCAAGCAAGCAATAAAATAAAATATTTTTCTTTTGGGATATTATGACAAATTGTTTAAAACGAAGCACACAGTGAGACGCAATGGCTCAGTGACCAAGCACATCACTTCCATATCTGCTATTGATTTAATTTAGCAGTTTGTAACAGAAGGTGTCTAAAGCCTTTTATTAAAAATGTAACATTATAGATTTTACAGGGCTTTGAGGATCCAGATGGCAGGTGCTGTACAAGTTGCATTTTGAAGTGATATATTCCTCAGATTCATGAAAGTGCACCTTTGCTTTTAATTCCAAAATCTCTCACAATGGCTTCTCATCAGTTATTAGTTCTATGAAGCCATCCATGTGCTTTCTGAACTGACCTTATCCAGTTGAGGGTGACCAAGAGCTGCAGTAAAAACGCAAAGGAATAACCAACCATGGATGTAATGCCATCCATTACAGGGTACATATATGCATTCAGACAGGAATGATATAGAGTTGCCAGTCAGTGCAACAGCATGCCTTTGGATTGTGAAGAATTCAGAGAAGTCCTAAAAAAACCTCCAATGATAAGAATGTGCAAGCTCCACCCACACAGTGAGTGGCCTAGTCTAGTCTTCTTGTCTTCTTGTCTTCTTGTCTTCTTGATTTGTGAGGCAGCAGCTTGTTTCCTTACCATTTATTACAAGCTTTTCCTTGGGAATTCCTAGAGCACCTGGTCAGTCAAGAGATAAAATCCTATCAGCATTTTCAGAGTCTGCCTATTGGGTTTCGTAAATACCTTTACCTAGTACAGACCCTGCTGGAATCATCTCAGTTAGTTCAACCTCATATTGAGAAGCAGCAGGTCTACTCTGAGGTCGTTCTCTACTGCTAAGTTCCCATGGACAGAGCAGCTTGGTCCAGAAACTTTATTTTGTTCACATTAAAACCAAGATGTCACTCTTTTGGTTGTACACTGGCTGGTAAACTGAAAGCTTTCTCTGTGCTCCTGTGTCACCCACATCATATACATTCCCTACATTGATTTGCTGCTCATTCTTAAAGTCATCTCTGCCCTCATTTGTGAACAAGATCCTTAAATACTTGAGTGTGAGAACTCCTCCACTTGGGGCTGATGCTCATTGCTGAACTGCAGGGGACAAGCTGCTCTTTTCAGGGAAAGGACCATCACCTCAGATGTGAGAGTTCTAGTTTACATTTTGCCAAGGTAATAACATCATCTTCCAAAAGAAGAGATGCAACCCTTAGGTTTCCAATCTAGATATTCCCCAAGCCTGGGCTGTGTCTTGATATCCAATTCATGAATATCATAAAATGAAGAGAAGACAAGAATAACCCATGGTGGAGTAATGTACCCAATTGAAAGCTAAATGTTAAGTATGTAGGCACATTCCTTACTGCAAAGACACAGTGGCAGAAGGACACAGCAGTCTTAGAAACTTTGTGCTTTTGTAGGACAGTCTACAAGATACTATGATGTACATAGTCGTAAGCTTTTTTCAAGTACACAAAGCATATATAAAGAGTACTGGCAAACTCCCTTGACCCTTCAAACAAAGAGTTGGTCCACTTTCCTAATCTAAAACAATGAAACTGTAAAACCTAAAGTTACTTGACAACATTTACCCGACTACTCTCTAAATCAAGATATCAAAGAGATGAATCTCAGAATCATGAGGGCTAACTCATTTTAACTCATAGATAGATAGATAGATAGATAGATAGATAGATAGATAGATAGATAGATAGATAGATAGATAGATAGATAGATAGATAGATAGATAGATAGATAGATAGATAGATAGATAGATAGATAGATAGATAGATAGATAGATAGATAGATAGATAGATAGATAGATAAATAGATAGACTTTAATTGCCCCTTTTTAAAGAAGCTATTTAAATAAATACATACATAATAAATATAGAAAAATAAATATATATACATTCACATTATGGTCTGAACACACACCAAAATGATTATAAAGCAAGACAATTATAAAGAAAGGAAAATTCTGACATGGCAGTGCCAGTCCCAGTGAGGCATTATGCAGACGTATTGCTGTTGGAGCCCCAGTAGTGTTTCTTGACACACTTCTGCTGAATAATTCTTTGGCAGAAAGTCCTTCGTGTGTACGAGAGAGGATTGTTCATAATGGCACTCAGTTTTATTTTAACTGTCTCTTTTCCTATGACCTATGCGCATATACATAGTGCATCCCATAACTGAGCTTAACTGAGCATTTTCATGTATAGCCTTAATTATGATAAGGATCTGCTTTCTCCATTTTGTTAAGATTCCTTCATATTAGTTTAAAACAGACTGATGGGAAATTCTGATTTTCATTTTTCTTTCCTGTTGTAATAAATGATGACTACAAAAAGCACTAATGATTGAGGAGTGTGTGATGACTACAGCAGTTCTGATTACTGAGGCACAGAAAGAGAGAAAGAGAGAGAGTACAATTGAGCAAGATAGAGAGAGAGAGGTGTATTAGTCAATCAGGCTGAAAGCGGCCTAAGAAAAGGCCCCTCAGCAGCATAAGGGGCAAAGTTTGAAATTTATTGGGTGTGAATGCAATTAAGCTTACTAATAACAGGTAAGAAAAATCAGTGCAGAACAAAAAAAAGAACATTGTTTTTTTTTTCAAACAGACAAGCTGTACTCAAGGGGTTCTTAAAACATTTTCCTACAAAACATGTAGCATAAAATGCTTATCAAAATGTTAAAATAAAAATAATAATAACAAATTAGAAATGAATAAATATGTTTTAGATCACCTCTGTTTTTTTAGTTTTTATGGAAATGTATGCCGTTTAATGTCTTAATGTTTCATGAAATCAAGGCATATAACAAATAAAATGGCAAATAAAAAATTAAGTCAAGTGTACAAAATTCTGTTCAAATGTTTGATTCAACAAAGCAGCCAAACTGTGGTAACCCTTTTGATTCAGACTGCCAGTCACTCTGTGTAAGTCACCAACCCCAAACCATCACATTTCCATGTTTGACAGTTGGTGTCACACACTGAGGAACCATCCTTTCACCAACTTGATGGCGTACAAACACCCCACATGATGAACTGAAGATTTCAAATTTTGATTCATTGGTCCGTAAGGCTTTCTTCCAGTCAGCAGTAGCCCACAAGCACTATTTCAGGGCCCTATTTTATCCTTGAAGGAATGGCTTTCTTACTGCCATTTGCCCTGCCAAACCTGCAGAACAAAGTTTCTTCTTTGCAGTAGTAACTGAACCTTGTTTTTTTCAAGCACTGTTCAGCTGTGCTAGAAGCTGTTGTGCTGTCAGATGCTTATCACACAAGCTGGTGACCCTCAGAAACTTGTCTTCAGTTTGGGTTGTGACTTTGGCTGTACCAGATCTCTTCATATCAGAGTTTCTTCCAGTTTTCAGCTGTCTTTGGATTGTGTAGGATACCACTGTATTCACTGACACTTTGATTTTTTTTTGCATTTTTTCTAAATAGAGGGCATACACTTCTAACGGTAATAATGCTCTGTTTCATTTCATATGTTAATTGCCATTTTCTTGCCATTATTACTGGATTAAACAACTTTCTACAATGTAATATTGTCCAAGTACTACTTCAGAGGGTGTAGTAACACAGTCTGTTCCAGTTCTGCTTTAAGCAGATAGAGGGTTTTTAAGTAATCAACAGAAGTTGGGACGCCTGTGCAAATTGTTTATTTCAACTTTCAAGGATTAATTTACTATAATTGCTGTAGAACATCTGTAGGTTGTAACCTATTAGTTGTTCCCTGAAAATGCCCATGTGTAATATTTTGAAAGTTCTTTCTTTTCATTTTTTGCTAAATTAAACTTTAAATTTAAACCTCTGGCAATTTATTGCTTACTTTTTCACTATTTTAGGTCATTCAGTGCATTTCAACTGATAACATTTGAAGAAAAACTGAAAAAACTGAGGTGTTCTGAAACTTTTAACCAGTAGTGTATAAAATGAATAGAAAAAACAAATGCCAAAAATAATAAATAAGACAAAATTAATACACACTTACAGTACATAGTACATATAAACAAGTAACATAGTCTTCCCAGATTCCAGTACAAAGAGGGTATGTTTTGTGTCTCACAGAAAGCTCTCACCCAGGTGTTTCAGGACAGGAGTTGACCGCAGTCTTCATTCAATCTTCTTAGGCTGAGTAATGGTCTTAAGTGACTCTTGCAGCCAGGGTCATTTCCTTCATGACCTGAGTAAGAGATGAGAAGTCATCTTCATGAGTTCTGACTGTCAATGTCAAATGTCATTGACAATGGTTTTAAACACTATTGTCTCAATAGTCCTTCTCTTGTGCTTCTCAAGGACCATGGGGGCTCTTCTTTCCACATCTGTAACTAGTACACTAGAAAAACAAGACACAAAACTTTTACAATTAGGTAACCTACAGTTCAGGTAGTGCACAATCGAGTCTGACATAACAACAACGTCACCACTCTTTGCAGGCATGATGGTGGAGTGGAGAAGGTTGAAGTAGATGTTAGTGGTGATGATTGCTTAAGTAAGCAGAAATGCCTGGACTTGGAATAACACTTGTGTTATATCTATGGACAATAATACTGTACCAATAAAAAGGAAGAAGACAGAGACAGGTTCAAGGTAATAAACTTTAACAGGTCCTTTTTTTAGATTACACGTTGCACAGTCTTATATTTTATGCCACTTCCTTTAAGCTCCCCAATACCCATAATTCCTTATCACTATGGAATCTCCAAAGGTCCAGACTACAATATACTACAACTTGTGTTGTTGAATTTCCCAGTTCCTATTGTCATCATTGTTGTCTAGAACATTTAGCCATTAATCCTGGACACAACTAAACACAAACACAATACGGGTTCAGAAAAGAGGTTTTTATTATGCCAATACCTCACAAACGTTTTTTGAAAGGTTGCACAAACATATCTCTAATCAAATGATTCTCCCTCTTCTTCTTTTCACTCTCCATTAACCTCCCTCCAGCAAGTGTTGCCTTCCTTCCTCATAACTCAGACTAAGCTGGAGGAGGCTGGATGGCTTCCTTTTATGTTGGACCTGGGAGTACTTCCAATGCCATGGCATAGTCAATAGAAACACTTCCATCAAGTGGAAGTTTAGAAAATTTGGGATCGTGAATCACCACAGCACCCCCAGAAGCACCCATGGGACCCATCAGGGCTGACTCACTACACTAAAACTCTCATCATGCCCTGCAGGTGTCCAAATGGTTACTGAAGTCCTGGGATGCTGCCATCTAGTGGATGGGAGATGATACTATTCCAAAATAGGAGCCTTTCTCCACTGCTGCTTTGTCTTGTCCTCCTGTTTAGGATGGATATGAGGTAATCCTGTCTAGCACTTATGCTGGGATACAAATATCATCCACATGGCACTCAAATAAGCATTTTATTTTATATGCACCTTCATGTATCTCAAAAACAATAAGTAGAGAGCTATAAGTATAAATGTTTTTTACAGTAACATGGGTGGAGGGTTCAGTAATGGAATCAGTCACTAGGTCTCAATGATTATGTGACCTCTGTTCAGGAAAATCAACAATTTATGGAATATAAATCATAAACCATCAGACATCATAATATCCAGGGGCAGTTTTCTGCAGTTAAGGTAAAAATACTGTCACATGATGGCCCGCATTCTGTAAAATTTTAGCGTATATTCACATTTCATTTGTAATATCTCAAAGAATGAATACCATGTTCAGAAATGGTTGTTTTAACAATTTTAATCCCTTTATAAATTTTATTATATTACATAATAAGACCAAGATAAAAAAAAAAATAAAACAAAGAAAAGACCAAAATATGGGAAGCTGGGTGTGACTAAAGGAGAAGATGCAGAGAGATATCACAAAGAACTGAAAGTCTGCCATTGAGCCATTCCTTTGATACATGATTGGCTTCAAAGTGATTTTTTTATCATCTATTTAAGATTAAAACAGTGGCTCCTACATTTTTGTGTCGACTGAACCAAATTTCTTTTAAAATCTATCTTTACTTACCATCTTCCATTTTATCTCCAAATACATTCTTGATTCCCTGCTGATTCCATAACACAGAGCCATGCTTGATAGAAGAGACAATGCAGATGGGCACTTATACTTTTTTCAGTGTGAATGTTTTAAACATGATGTCCTGTTTTCTGCTCAATTTTTAACAAAACAATCACATGATTTAATAGTTTCTTCCAACATCTGGGTGGAAAATATAAATAGAAGGGCTCGGGACGCATACAGGGCAACCTTTTGGGGTGACTGGTGTACTACTGATTTGCGGACATTATCTCAATAGTAGCCATTGCAGTTTGGGTCTCCATTGATGTTACAGAGAACTTTGTGGTTGCCTGCCATGACAGTTTTCTTTTTGTCTTTGTCTGCCAGTTGTGGGCAGTTCTTGCCAATGTTGTTATCTTGTGTATTGGTCTGTGCCCACAGGGATTGTAAGAGGCTCAGATATTACAATCTTTCTCTGATTCATGCTTTTCAGTGTTATCCCTCATGACTTTCGTGATAGGTGCTTAGTGTTGCATGTTTGTTTGACATTCACTACTCAAATAGCGAGTGCCAGTTATGAAATATTCTTGTTGCCAATAGGAAAAGGCTGTGGAAATATTAGGGTGTAACTTATTCCTTATTTCTTGAATAATTTATGTGTAGGTTTAAATATTACTGCAATCCAGCCACTATACATTTTATTTAAAAACATTTTTTTTGTTGCTTTTAGAGTGTATTGATCATAACACCATGTAAAATTATTTAATTTAGTTCAAAGTATGTCTGCAAAGAATATAAAAACCAAATGTAAAAAAAATTTTCATTCAACCACCCGTTTTCTGAACCTTCTCATCCTGTTTCAGGGATGCTGGCAAACAAAGGTTTGTTTTGTCAGTTTTAGGGACTGTGTTATCTTAGAGCAGTGCAGAGTTTGAAAGTCTATGTAAAGCTTTTTGAAATGTAATGATGTACTGTATTGTTGGTAAAACTGTGTTCAAAACTGAAAAAAAATGCCTGGGGGTAGAAATCTAGATGGGGGCCTGAGAAGAAGCCACATAAGAAGACTAGAAAAGCTATTGTGTGCAAACAGGTAGGTCATCAAAAACATGCAGATATTGGAGAAGTAGACATATGGGTTTCCCTAAATTGGCGACACTAGCACTTCTCTCCAAAGTACTTAACGACACTTTATTAAACGATACTATATGTGGTTTACTTTTATAGATGAATTAAGAGCTAAAGCCACCAAAAAGGAGTACTATGTTGTAGCTTCAAGACTTGTTGGATTTCTTGAACTGTCACACACTACCCACAAGACTCACAGTGACATCGTTACACCCAGGCATTCTGTCCACGATAACTGTGACTTCCTGTTACTCGGTCATGGATTAAGCTTGATTGAAAATATATGATTGGATGAATCACGACTCATGATGGAAAGAGTGCATGGGACTGCAGCCCAGCCGCAAAGTTTGGTTTAGCTAGGATACACTTAGGGTGATGACACCCTAACAAGACATCAGCTCAGCATCAAAAAAAGGAGGAAGAAAAGAAGAAAGATTTGGAAAGCAAAGTAGTAACATTTGAAAAAAAGTAGAAGATGTGATGGATTAACACCATTAAAAAATATTACTGGTTAATTGGTTAATTTTCTTCTGTAAAGTGTCAGAGGCAATTTATAAAACTGGGTTAATAATATAACTTTGTTCAGTTAAAATAGTTTCCTCTTGGTTTGGTATGGTATAATAAAAGAAGTGGATAATATGACTGTTGTTGCATAGCATTTCATGTTGAGTAATTTAGTTTTAGTTTTACTTACTTAAAATTGCATACATGTACCTGTATATTGGCTTCTTACCTTGTTTGTTAAAATGAATTATTAAGTATAGTAACCAAACCAAAGCCTAGTTTCAGAAAGACTTTAGGTACTATGGTTTGGATCCATTTTTTGATTAAAAGAGGAAGAATTAGTTAAACTGGGGCCTGAAACTTTTGCTTGCCAGCTGCTTAAAAGTTAAATATATATGAAATGTAAGCTTTAATTGGAATTACATAAAAATATTTTTACTTTGGTTAAATTAATTTTCTAAAGCCCCTAGAAATTAAATGGTACACTTCAATTAGGGGGTCTAGGTATAAAACCAGGGGTTACTCAGAGGAACGTTAAGAGTGCAGTATTACTGTAGAGTTTTAACTAATGGACATATTCATTTAAACACATTTTTTGTTGTTGTTAGGTTTGAATGGAATAATTAAGCGGTTTTGAATTGGAAAATAAAACAATTTTTTTAATAGACACTCAGAACTAAACAATGAGTTATTTTGTGTGTTCTCATTTGGAGCTTTCTTATTTTTCTGATTAACAATTAAAAGATAATTTTAGTATTTTTCAAGTCAAAGTTATTCCTTCACAAACATGATATATATGAAAAAGAATTCTAAAGCTAAGTGTTTCCTGTAAAATAAAAAAAATATCTTGCCAGCCCTGGCATTTCATAAGGTAGGGATCCCAGACCTTTCTCATGCAAAAGCCCCACTAAGAGACTAACCTTAGGCTGAGGAACACCATCCAAAAAATGACATATCCCACAAGTCTATAATAAACTGCTATACAGACCTACTATGTGTTAAGTGCATGTAACAAAAGTACAAAAAAACAACTTTTAACATGGAAAAAACAGAGTGCTCATAATTAACAAACTAAACTCACCCAAGGCCTAAGTGAGACTTTTGGGCTTGAAGTTCTTGCACAGTTTGTCCACTCTAGGTTGCTGCTGGCATCTCAAATCATTTCCCACATTTAGACATACTCTGTTTTGGGATTTCAATACTTTCAATGCAGAAAATCCTGCCTCTTACAGGTACATTATGTTGCTGCAAATGGTCAAAGGAATCAGAATGTTTTTTTGCTTAACAAAATGTTCTGTTATTGCTCCATAATTTCTGACAGGGGAATATCAGATAATTGCATTTTCATAGTTTCATAATTGGTTATTTCAATTATTTCCCCATTGTGACCTCAAATCAAGACAATCCTCTTTAGTTCTAGACTGAAATGGATTTCTGACCTGGTTTTAATGACAATTGTCCAGGTCTGAGAAATAGTAAAGTATTCCTTCAGGTGTGTCAGATGGACAATATTATAGACAGGACTACGTCTGTGGGCACATTGCATGTTTGTAGCTCCTGATGAAGGACTGGAAACATTATAGTATTTCCTTTTTTTAGCTATTTCTCCCAAGGTCTGATTTTTTGTATAAATGCACAAACTTTATCTTGCAAAGTAAGTATGCTGTGGTTGCGGCCATGCATGCTCTGATTCAAGGCATTTAAAAGCTGAAATATGCAAGCTTCAGAACCCATGACTGGTTGTTGAGCTAGCAAACTGGGAGTTCTCAGATGAGAGAAATTCATGCAGCTCTTCATGGACATTAAACACTCGTTGTAAAACTGCCCTGCGAGACAGCCACCGGACCACAGAAGGCAGCAGAAGGCTTTCAAAACTGGTGCCCATGTCACTGCACAGTTTGGCAAACAGCCTGTGTTTAAGGGGACATGCTTGCATACTAATTACAACTTTAACAACGTCTTGAAACACTTGTTGCAATTTGTCCTCCAACCTTTTAGTGACGAGTGTTTCTCTGTGAAGCATGCAGTGTGCATCCACTGCATCTGGAGCTCCGGCCTTTATTAAAACACGACGACACCACTATGCTTGCCTGTCATGGCAGCATCATCATCCGTACAGATGCTCTTGCAGTAAGACCAGTGTATTCAATTTGCCTGCACGAACACATCCAAAATTTGAAAAATGTCCTAACCTGTTGTCTACCCCTGAATTTCTTTGCAGAATAAAAGCTCAACAAACTTTCCATCTCCAATAAATCTGACATAGACAATAAGCTGCACTGCATTAGCTACATCTGTGCTTTCGTCCAAATTCAATTCAAACCAAGGGCTGTTTTTTACCTGCTCCAGTAATTGGCCTGTTACATCCTCAGCCGTGTCAGATATCCGTCTATACACAGTGTTGTCTGACAAAGGGACAGAGTCAATTTACAGGCAGCTTCCTCACCAAGCAATTCCCAAACTATGTCTTTGGTCACCGGTAGTATCAGATCTTCTCCAACTGTGTGAGATTTTTTCGCAGTGGCAATGGGATACGAAGGCAAAAAAGACACCTTCAATGCCCTCTCTGAAACTATTGCTTGCTGTGTGAAAGTGCTCATTTGTTTCACAAGCAGTGCTGCTTTCCTTAGGAAAAAGTCAACATGTTTCCCAACATCAGCTGGATGCTTTTGTTCTAGATGTCTTTTTTAATTTAGATGGCTTTAGACATTTGTTTGGCAGAATGTCCTGACAAAGAAAGCATTTGGGGTAATCAAGTCCATCCTTTTTCTTAACCAGCACAAATCCAAACTCTATGTATGAAACTTCATACTTTCTAGGTTTAGATTCTACTTTAGAATATGACTTAGAACTACAAGATGGGTTTTCTTTGGAATACTTCCTTTTTAAAAAACAGTCCATCACTACGTATGTTTTAGCTTTCAACACACTATGTCTAGCTTGCTGTGAACTGCTCTAACACCACAATGCAATGTGTTACTGTCTATGGTATCCTTCATGTAGCATTTGAAAAATGCGTGTATTAATGGGCATAATTGGCAAGTGCGCAAACGAAGTGATATTATTAAAATACAAGGTGAACTACAAAAACGCTTCACGAACAAAGTGACGATATTATAAAAATACAAGGTGACCTAGAAAAATACTTTATTATTTACAACTTTTTTTCCACAGACCCACTGACATATTTCTGTGGACCCCCATGGGGCCATAGACATCAGGTTTGGAACCACTGTCATAAGGGAAGCTGTGGAGTCATGGAGTACTGCCAGTAATAAAAGACTAAAAACATACACTTTATACTTCCACTTTGAACCAACAGAAGTTTCAATATAAGAAAACACCTTCCAAGTTTACAGCACGTTTGTTAACAGCAAAAGGGATCTGGAAATAATCATTTTATGGCATACAGTAATCCCTCGCTATATCTCGCTTCGCCTTTTGCGGCTTCACTCCATCAAATATATATCGCGGATTTTTTGCTGGTTCGCGGATTTCTGCGGACAATGGGTCATTTAATTTCTGGTACATGCTTCCTCAGTTGGTTTGCCCAGTTGATTTCATACAAGGGACGCTATTGGCAGATGGCTGAGAAGCTACCCAACTTACTTTTCTCTCTCTCTCTCTTGAGCTGACTTTCTCTGATCCTGACGTAGGGGGATTGAGCAGGGGGGCTGTTCACACACCTAGACGATACGGACGCTCGTCTAAAATGCTGAAAGATTATCTTCACGTTGCTACCTTCTGTGCAGCTGCTTTCTGAAGCGACATGCTGCACGGTGCTTCGTATACTTAAAAGCTCGAAGGGCACGTATTGATTTTCGATTGTTTGTTTTTCTCTGTCTCTCTCTCTCTCTCTGCTCCTGACGGAGGGGGTGTGAGCTGCCACCTTCAACAGCTTTGTGCCGCGGTGCTTCGCATACTTACAAGCCAAACAGCCCTATTGATTTGTTTGCTTTCTCTCTCTCTATGACATTCTGTGCTCCTGACGCGCACTCCTTTGAAGAGGAAGATATGTTTGCATTCTTTTAATTGTGAGACGGAACTGTCATCTCTGTCTTGTCATGGAGCACAGTTTCAACTTTTGAAAAAGAGACAAATGTTTGTTTGCAGTGTTTGAATAACGTTCCTGTCTCTCTACAACCTCCTGTGTTTCTGCGCAAATCTGTGACCCAAGCATGACAATATAAAAATAACCATATAAACCATATATGGTTTCTACTTCGCGGATTTTCTTATTTCGCGGGTGGCTCTGGAACGCAACCCCCGCGATGGAGGAGGGATTACTGTATTCCCGATACTAATTTTCTTGAAGTAAGGATACAGTTTTCTATTTGCTTGTGTGAAATCAGTGATTTCTTGGGAGAAGATCTGACATAAATACAGAAGTAAATCAACATGACACCAAACACGACAGGAAAAGTTGTGTGTGATTTGGTCTTTCAAGAGGAAACCACGCCCACAGGGGAAAGGAAGACAAGCGCTGAGGTCACACACAAAGTTGGTCTTCTTTTAAAATGGCTGAATCTCATAATGCTGGTGTTATTTGTTTGAAAATGACATGTATATGCTATTTTACAATGTGTATGTAATCAAAGATGCAGCTTAAAGCTTGATCACTTCCATGACTTGAAAAATCGACATATTTGGTAAGTTTTTAAGCTTTTATTTTTTTCGGAGGTGCTCCGTGCCCTACGGCTTCCATTGATAAACTCCAGGACAAGCTAGCTATTTGTTTTTTTTAATTTATAGAAGCAGCTTAATTATAGAACACAATTTTGCATGGCAAATGCATATATATCACGTTTGTAAAGAAATACCTTTGACTTGAAAAATACTGAAAATATCCTTTACGTCTCAGAAGACATGCTAGTTGATGAATCATTCATTGATGGGCATGTATTGGAGGTCAAAGGTAATTTAGGTAGTTTAAGCTTTGAACAAGCACAGCTTTATTACAATAGGGAAATGGATGAAGAATTCAACATGACATTTAGGAGCACCAAAAAACAAATGCAAAAGAATGACAATGAATCATACAGTAAATAAGCATTGAACTCTCGTTTTAAGATATCTTTTATTACAGAAAAAAGCCCAAACAAAACCCAAAAAATAAATAAAGAGCAAAAAGCAAGCTCAATCAGGATTCAATGAAAGGTTTGCAAACTAAGTGGGGAATATGGCTGAAACAGTAGCTTGAGAAGCTGATACAAAATGTAGAGTAAAACATCACCCTATTCCAAATCAGGCCTCTCTTAAGTTATGAAAGGATCTCACAGATGAAGAAGCAGTTTCAACTTAATATTTTAAAACTAATAAAATAAAGAATAACAAATGTCTACACAAACAATGAAATATTTCAATACAGCAAAGAAAAGATTTCAGTGGTACAAGTTATTGCTAAAGCCATTTCACAGATACCACGCATGACTTTTAAAATCAGAATTATTGTTTTTTTTTTCAATATAAATATTCAAAATGTGCAAACGTTAAGTGTCAACCCATTCAAGCCAGCTGCACAGTCTTTCTAATCGGACAGAACATTTTCAGTATATAAGAAATAGGAGATAGTTTGGAAAATGACCTTCAAATATCACAAATAGCAACCTGTTAACAGAAGCAATGGGCATAACCACAAACATAAGAAGGAATCAGTTAGTCACTGAGGTCTGAAAACAACTGGACAGTCAATTTTATTTCACTTTGCTTAAAGAAGAAGAATAACTGACAATCAATCTGCTATTAGAAAGTATAATGTGACATGGTCACAGCTCCACCTGACTTACAGGAACTTTAATTTCTTTTGCTGTTTTTGTTTTGTCCAGATATTTCAATGGCAATAACAACAGGCCATGCACACATAGCTGAGAATACTCTTTTTGTCATGATAGAAGAGGCAGCTCCTGCAACTGGGAAAGAAAGAAAGAAAGAAAGAAAGAAAGAAAGAAAGAAAGAAAGAAAGAAAGAAAGAAAGAAAGAAAGAAAGAAAGAAAGAAAGAAAGAAAGAAAGAAAGAAAGAAAGAAAGAAAGAAAGAATATTGTGTGATTTGTGTGCGTGTTCCCAATGTCTGTGCAGAAAACATATTTCAAGTATAAAATTAAAAAAGGGCAGATGATAACTCCATTAAAGCAGAAGCACATTTCAGAAAGAGAGGAAACAGTAGAAAACAAAAAATAATATAAGGTGGGAAGCCTGTGCAAATGCATGTAATGGCACATGGATTAATGCGTTTTTAATTGCAATATTGCTTTCTTAAACTAGATTTACTGATGTGAATAATACATTTTTTTTTACAGTGTAAAAAAGATGTTGCCCAAACAATATATTTTAGGAACTGGTATTTTTAAGAAGATGGACAGAATTGCAAGACAGTGACAATATGTCCTAAATAGAGATATAACTCTCCACTGATGTAAGAGAACGGTAAAAGAGCAGCTGTGACCATTAAGTCAAGCGTGTTGTGAAACTCCAATCCTTGACTATTATCATAACAATGTGCATTCATTCACTCATTCCTTTGTTCGTTCATTCATATCATTTTTTTCATTGGCACTTGCACACATCTGATGCTTCACGGGTCCTCCAGGAACATCTAAAGTGTGTTAGGTTGAAATCTAAGCACATTTCCACTCATAAATGCAGCAAGTAGAAGGCCAAATAAAAGAGGAAAAGAGATCTCCTTAGAGGTTTGTTCCTAGTCTCAAAATAACACACATACAATAAGGAAACAATCTAAGGTGCCAGTGAAGTCATTTCCTTTGGTTCAGTCCACTCTGCCTTCCACGCTGCATCCTTTAAGGTGCCTGCCTAGCTTCTTCATGCACTTAGGCCTGCATTTATTCTTTATAAGGCTTGTGCCAACCATCACACCAGCCCTTTCACCTCCTCACCAAGAAACATTCACCATCTTCTGAGTCAGTGTGTCAACCGAGAGAGCCAGGCCCACTCAAAACACGGAGAGGAGAAAGACGAAGTGAAGAACTGAGGTAGGTTACAAAAGAGGAAGCGCAACACACATCTCTTTTCTTTTTTATTTACTGCAACAACATCCTAAAACACAGGAAGCCATGTTTGCAGCTATCGTTCAGAAAGAACAACAACAAAAAGTAATGTTTCTTTGAAGCGCACCAGGGATGTCTAATAACATTTATATATTTACTGTACATTTGCTGTTTAAATGGTTATCCTAGAAAACAAAATGCAACTGAAATCATTCTGGCCAACTTTTGGCACATAGGGAAGTCAGGAATATGACCATTGGCTTACTGCCGCCCTGATTCCTGCCTGTCCCAGAAATACTGATATGTCTCTATTTTAAATTATGGGCACTTTTCTTAAAAAAAAAATGCAACCACACAAATGATTTTCTTCATAAACAGCAGTTATAATGATTAGCCTTTTCCTTGCACGTGTCTTTTTTTGTGCTCCTGCATCTTCTCAGTGTCTTCATGGCTCAGACTCTCTCCTACTGGCTTATCAGCAAAAGGCACCAGGAGCAAATGGACACAGCAGTAACACACAACCTGTAGCTCAGAAGATTTGACAATGTAGCTTCTCAACACAAATGTGCAGAAGAAGGGAGCCAAACACTTTTTTTTAAACTGATGTACACCCCATGTTGTATTTAAAATTCAAAATAATTAACTATCTTCTTATTTGCAGACTTCCATTATATATATTTTTTTTTATTATTTGTCTTCTGCTATTTGCTGTGGTCACACAACACAATGATGTATTTGCTTACACCCCATTGAATTCTTGTAGCATTACACTTGATCTACAGTCTGTTATATTAATATCCATTCCACAAAAATGTAAAAAAAAATAAATAAGACCCTTCCCACCCTCCGAACAAATGAAAATCATAAAATGAGGAGGAATGTGGAATGCCACTCAAGACAGGAGCAGCCAATATCCAGATCTGCAGAACAGAGGTGCTGTTATTCTCTGTCTTGCATGTTGGACTGTCATTGAAATTAGGGACTAGGTCCCATGTCAGACAGGGGATAAGGCTCCAGGCTCACAGGCCGTGCAATTATTTTAGGGAATCATGGCATCATGATGTCCAAATTGCCCTTTTAGGTTTTAGAAATTCACATTTAGGAAGATCTCAAGATTTGTTTTTTTGTTTTAATACACAACAGATATACCAAATGAATGTTTTTCCTTGCTGACAATTCCATTTCTTGCTTCTTTTGTGTGTGTTACCAGTTCATCATAGAGTTTCTGTTAAGAGTCATGAAGAACACCTGGCTACTTCCTCCAGAACGAACTGAAGCAAAGAAAACCTAAAGGGGACAAAATGTCATAACAATATGAAAAGTTTGTTCAATTGTCACTACTTCCAACAAGCATGTGTGCCACATAGTAACAATTAAAATATGTTCTACAAATCTCATAATTCACTCATCACATTGAGAAATACTTTTATGAAGAGGGCCCTCTTTGGTTGACAACAAAATTAAAAAGAAGAATCCATGTAAGAGAATAAGGATTGTTCCCTGATACATCTCTTCTTGGTGGAACTGCTTTGGAATCACACCCTTGGGACAACTGCTTGGAGGTTGCACCTGTGGAAATCTTTACAAAGATCACAACCTCTAAATGAGGAAAGAACCACACATTTAGTCAAACTATGTAGTTGCTTTGGCCAGCAAAAAGAGGAGAGGGCATACCTTGCATAGGTGGACTAGAATACTTGAGCCAAAAATGATGGGAATATCATTCCAAAGTCAATTTTTTGAGAATTGGGCTTTGGGGACATCATGGATCATGGAGATCACCGTTTAGAAGTAGTATCTATAAAGATCTAGAAATGTCTGAAAACACCCTTGTGCTTTTTATGCTATACAATTTTATTCATTAGAATATAGTATTTTTGACTTTTTTTCATATTTTACTACATTTTTCAATTCATGTATTGCCTGTCAGCGAGATCTTCGGAGATATGCACCAGTCTGCTACAAGTTACACCACATGCATAATTAGGTGCCTGCACGAATTTGGTGGCACATGACATCATGAAAGCCATTTTATAAATAAAATCAGGATCTGTTGATGTATATTGTACAAAGATAACCACATTTAAAAAGTGTAAAATTCAGTTAGCACTTAATATGGTAATTAAATGAGAAAATGTTTTTAGTATTGCTAAAAAAAAAGATGATGATTTTGGCTTTGTTCTTCTGTTTCTGGTTACTCAGTTTTTTATTTTATTTAAATGACTCATGCTTTGCCCAATGTTTTAGTTTTTCTATTTCCACCTATAAAAAATAATATTCTTTACATCTAATGAAGATTTTTCCTAATCTCTATTCTTTTGAATCCTGAAAATTCACTAGGAATTTCTCCCAAAAAATGTCAATCAGGAATGCTTAAAGAAGGGTCCTAGCAAGTGCTACGGTACATCCATTTGTCCTTTAGTCCCCTGGTGGTTTTCAGTTTTCATTTATGCTTTGATTTACCTTGTCATACAAAAAAATTAAAGGAATACTATGGTAAAAAAATCGATAATTTTTTTTTATCTTTATAATGATGGCTAAGAAAAATATCTAATGTCATGTTTTCATGAAGAATGCACATATAAAGTTGTTATTTATGGACAGAGTATTCATTTAAAACTGATGTCAGAAAGCATTTGTTTAAAAATAAAAGTCAAACTCTTGAAGCAGAATCCTTGACAAATCTGGATGAGATATTGGAACAACTTGTCCATTAGCCAACCAAATGAGCTTGATGGACTCTTGTTTGTCAAATGTCTTATGTGTCTTAAGAACCCACCATTTCAGTTTTTTTAATAACTAAACGGATGCAACAATGACCATCCGAATTCTGAAGGCATTTTAAGCATAATAGTGCTGCATGATTTAACATAAGAGTAACTTCTATCAATGAAGACAAAAAAGAAACATGTAAAGAATGTCTGGGAATCATGGGTTAGATATTCGTGGAAGGCTATGTTCAGACAAGCATTGATCATGAAAAAACTATTATACTTTGGGCAAATTTATTTCCTATATAACTAGATGAGAAATGCCTCAAAGAGGATTCACTACATATCTAGATGAGGTCAAAAAGTGCTACATCTTGCCTGGAGCATTATCTTCAAAATAATGAAAAATGTAAAACAAAATTTTTTGCCAGTATACAGACATCTTAGTTTATAATCCCTAGAAGAGAAGAGGAATCTGGCTCACATTGAGTCTACTTGCCTTGTCATTTCTCTCACAGAGGAATTTTAATCGCTGAGCTCGCTTGTGCATGAAAACTCCATCGAGGTGTCCCGTCTCCACTGAGCGGATCTCAATGGCCTTCTCTCCCCAGCCCATGATCTGACTGGAATGGATGTAGGCTGAAAAGATAAAAGGCACAATGAAGACAAAACCTAATGGACTTTCAACCCCTGGTCAACGACTTCTGACGTCACACACCAACCAAAACCGGCTCAGCAAAGCAACCCAAACTAGGAGGTGATTATTGCAGCAGTTTCTGGTGCATAAACTGACAAAGCACATGTGTGAAAAACAGAAGAGCAAGAAGAAAAAACCTGGCTTTACATCATGGTTTCCTAGAAGAAAGAAACTCCACTGGCAAACACATAAAGAGCATTTAAAAGTTACCTGTGTCTTTAGGTATCCAGGCCCACACAGAAAGGGCTACTGTACATACTGTACAAGTGTATAAATGTAAAGAGGATACAGTCACAATGGTTTACTCTTAAGTTCAGTACTGTCCATCCAATAAGTGCTTGCCAAACTACTGCAGTCTGAGGTGAGCCGATTATTGGGCAAACGCACATGCCTAGTCCGACCTGTCTGAATGTCCGCACAGTTTTAAGAAGCATCAATGTGGGCTCTTCACATCCACTGCAGGGAGCTACCAGGAAATCAGTTGATTGCTAGATGACAAAACCACTTTCAGCCCTGCTGATTAAACACATGAACCACAAGATGCTGCGTTTTCGTTTGACTAATGTTTTAGCAAATCTAGTATGCTCTTGATCTGGTACAGGCAATTTTTGTCTGTCGTGTACATTTTGGCAATTTGTGCCATCACATCAGTAAGAAATAAAAGAACAGAAGTTGTCCCAAACCAGGCTGATTCATACCTGCTGCTTAATTGCATGAACATACTAAAAGTGTAACGTGGCAGGGTATTTATTCTATATACTGACAGTGTAACACATCTTTATATTTACTCTATCTAATTAAGCAAACTACACATGAGCGGCTATTTATGTGTCCGTAGCTACTCCTTAAAATAACAACCATGAGCACACCCATCGGAGCACAGCAAAATGAATTTTAACACAAAACCTTGATATATCCATTCATAGCCAGTTTATCTGGAGTTGGCCAGTATGGTAGTGGTTAGCATTTATGCATCACAGATCTAGTATCCCAGGTCTAAATCCTGTACCTGCTCTATGTCTGTGAAGAATGGATACTATCCCAATGTCTTCATGGGTTTTTCTCTGGGCATTCTAGTCTTCATTCTAAATCTCCAAAAAATATGTTGATTCTAAATTGGCCTTATGAATGAGTCTGGGTGTGCGTACAAGTGAGCCCTACAATAGAGTGGTGGTCCATCCAAAATTATTTCTTACTAGAATAAAAATCAAAGTATCCTTATCGTTGGATCAGATTAAGCAAATTTGTAAATGTTCTCTCATTTTAAATGTCCAGTTAGTTAGATTTAATGAAGAAAATAAAACACAGAGGACTTTTCAAGAAAACTAACCAATCTCTTACACATACAAGTCACAAATACTTTTTGCTTTACCTGAGACACCCATGCATAAGATGTAGGAATTGGATTACAGCCTCCTCATGCTTTTAAAATCTCAAAAATACTCCTATGGTATTTTTGAAATGCAAAAAAATCCACCTTAATAAAAGGATAAGTGTCTACGTGTCTAACTGTGTGTCCATTTGGTTGCCATGTCTGTAGTATTCCAAAAGACAGTTTTTTTTTACAAACATTTTTTGTAAAAAAAGGAATTGAACTGCATCACAAACATTAACACTGCTTTTACATATCCAACATCAAATGCCATATAACAGAGACATGTGAATTGCAGGATACACTGCGGAACATTAACGCTGAGGTCTACAATGATTACTTAGATTTCCACCAGTCTTGGATGGGTAGCACATCTAGTCTTTTCAATAAATAGATAATTTTAAAATATCAATAAATAAAGGGCACCTTCAGATAATCTGGAGGTATGTGATTATTCCTAAAAAAGAGACAGAAAACTGAATAACAGACAGATAACCGTATATGTGATATATGAAAATTAACCCTATACAAATGTAAAATATTATGCATAAGATGTTGTCATATGCATGTACATAGGTGACAGCTTAATGGCTCAGGTGATGGTAATAACCCACAGTGCCATGGGTTCACGTTCTGGTTTAATGCCTTCTCTCTTCCTACCCTCTGCAGAACAGAAGCCTAACCACCACTACAGTGTTGAAGTCATTTCCAATATCCATCCTCCTCGATTCTCCCCTTCCTGTTAAAGACCTATATAACCAGCAAGGCCACTACACTACTTCAGTTCTGTTTTGAACTCATGTCTGTGAAGATGTCTCCGCATTGGGTTGCGTGCTGAAATCTATTATACGGGGTTCACCCAGGGTGGTGCTCTCCAAACCTTTAACTTTGTCACGTCTCCCTCTTTTACAATGAAAAAACACTGAAAAAAACACCAAGAAGTCTTGAAACATATCAAGGCCCATCAAAGTGGCCCAATAGTATTTTAAATGCACTACTTATGATGGGGAGAACAGTTTTTACACTATGTTTCAACTGAGCTGATAATCATTGATATTTTAAGTGGCTGGGGATATAAATACAAAAATGCAATCAAAGGCTTAGATCTCAACCTTGCCATCACACTTTTACCCTGGACAGGCATCTTCATAAATATGTACCTCAGTTGCAACAGCAGCAATAATTATACAGCAGGGGTTATCAGGACCATTTGAGGACATGCCATTTACACTTTTGAACAGTTTGATATTTTGAAGTGCATGGTGTTATACTGTAGTTGTTAGTGCTGCTAATTTACAGACCCAGCATTTTGGGTTGAAATCCCAAACCTTGGTAATGTCTAACAAACTTCACACATTTTCCTCTTTTTCATTTGAGTTTTTCTCTGAGTACTCTGGTTTTCTGCCCACATCCCCAAAGACAATGTAGGTTGTTAGTTTAGCCGATCACTTGAAATAGAGCTCACAATATACTGGTGCTCCCTGTCTCTCTCTTGTCTCTTTCGCTGGAGCTGTTTCCTGCCTTGCAGCCATTGTGACAAGTATAAGCTCCAGCCTGCCACAACCTTAAATTGTGATACATGAGTCTGATATTGTTACGCTATGATATCTAAAACTCACACTTTTTAAAAGGCATTGCACTAGGCCCAGGGCAAGTCAACAGCACTCATGGGACTTGATTTAACTCTTAATTGGCTGTGCCACAATGAAATAAAAGAACACCTTTCAAAAATATGTTCCTGTTTGATTGCCGACATGTTGAAGGGAAAACACCTCCATCCAGAAAAAAAAAAAGCATGAAATTAGTATTATCATAAAAAGCCTCTCATATCTATAAAACCAAAGTCAGAAGTTAACTGCTCTGGCATTACGCATGTTACAAAAAGCACTGCATTAAGGTGTGCTGTGCGAGCTCTGCTTGTATCAGTCAGTCAGTCAGTCATTATCCCATAGTCCAAAGACATGCTTGTGTCAATACTGTATATACATATATACAGTATATCTACTCTCTATATATAAAATCCTAAGACTAAAAGTGCATTGATTTTGTGCAACGATTTTATGTAACGTTTTTTGTCACGCTTTAAATCGGGCTTATTTTAAAACCTACATATATATGTTTGGTATCATTCTTTTTAGAATTTATCAAACGTGATGTTGTTAGATTTTCAGATTCTTATTCTGTTTTTAAATTATAAACTAAAATATCAAGAAAGTTGGGCACCAAAGGGGCTTGTACCATATCTTTAAATACAATCACTTGATCTAACAGAGCGGCTCAGCTGCAGGATAGATGGGGGCCCAGCGCCCGCCCCCGGGTTTGGCAAGCAAAGTGAGCAGTGGGTGGAGCCTCCTTGTATATTCTGTATATATATATATATATATATATACATATATATATATATATATATTATATATACACACACATATAAATATATATATATATGCTAGTAATGACTCTTCTGTTCCAAGAGAGTACACAAAAGGCAATAAGACATCCACCCTGAAAGTAATTCTTTCTGTATTATCTTGAGTAACTTTGTTTTTATAATAATAAAAAAACTAATAAAGCTTGAAAATTTTAAACATCCATCTACACATTCTTGCTCTGAGAGCAGCAGCTCTTTTGAAAGGACATCACGGTCTACCAGATACATTAGTCTGCATGCCACGCCGGTCCACATAATCGGAGCTTCTTCATGGTGTTACTGACTTTTAAATTGTAAATTTCAAGTTTTCCAGACATCAAGGATGGCCTGGGGGACTGTTTAATGTGTGCTGTCATGCGGAATAGTCATTAGTATATAACACAACTCTGCTGTATTTCAACCCCCCCCCTACATTTTATTTTTTTTACTCACAATGAAGCTTGTGCATGGCTAATCAGGCGTTACTCTATACATGTTTTAAAGATATTTCTGCATTAAGGGATAAATTCAGCATTTTTCAAATTGAAGTTATTTGTTTACAATCATAGTATATAGTTTTTTTTATGAACATTTAAAATATCACACCCGTTCTTGCAGTTTAAAATGTGTTTCAAGGGTCATTGAGTCTAAATGTGAAAACTAAAACCTTAAAACTTAACCGAATATGACAATTTTTCAAGCTGAGTGTTATCAAGTATTGATCCCCGTCTTAAAATTGCAACCAATACTGTAGCACAGTGTATTTGTGTCATTTTAAAAGAAGACTAGCTGTGCACTTCACCTCACTGCTCAACATTTCAATCCCAGGGTTGTACTTTCCTCTAGCATATCCAGTTCACCATTACAAGTGACATTATTGAATGTTGCTGCCCTGATGTGAATTGCTGTCTTTGCTCTGTAAAGAACTGGACAATAATTACCAAAACCTTTCACAACGTGTGATGAAGATCATAGACTAATCTGAAAAACTGTTGGTGTTCCAGTTATCTGATGAATAAATGTTTACCACGAAGAAACAATTAAAGTTACTCACTCAAAAATGCTATCCCCGTTGTCCTTTCATTATTATATTCTTAGCAAAAGAAAAACTTGGTATGCATTATAAAATTGAATAATTGGTCTATGGCACATTAATCTGTGGTTTAACTGTTTTGCTTTTTCTGCCTTTTTTTTATTTCCCTAGTGTTTTGTATCATGCGTGCACACAGCATGTCATATATATATATAAAATATAACAACACAATGTAATAGGACAAAAAGCAGCTCTTGCTATAATCACCCCATGTCTTGATTTCAATTAGATAAAAACAAAAAATCACCAGGAATTCCATCACCATGATTTTCATGCAACTCTGAGTAATTAGTACACAGAGTTTCCATACTGGAGAATAGAGAAGATAGCATAAAGTGGAAGGAGCAAGTCACAGGTGAACAGCACAATACTGGAAGGCTCAGGGGAGGCCCTAGAAACTTCAACTTGAAAACTGAAAAGTTTCCTCAGATGTAAGCAAATGTCTGCAGACTGCCTATTATCTACATCTTGACTCGCCTACTCACAATACGCCATAATAACATTCACTTATGTTAAGAATAGTGGGTGCCAGGCAAAGAAGACACTTTTCAAGTGACCTGTTGTTTCTCAGTGCCATTGTTATTACTTTCGACTCAAGAGAATATCACTTGGGTTAATAAAGTCCAGAGAAAATTTACTCATATAAAGGACAAAACATTGAAACATTAAAATAAAGAAACCAATATGTTCATCCATACAAGAATGGAACAATGTCATAATAATATATCCCATTAAATAGTAAAACCCACTGCTTGCATTAAAATGAAGAGAAACGATTGACTTTTTTTCTCCCATACATTAGTAAGTTTTGATGAGAATATAATGTATAGTTTAGGGAAGATGAAGGTGATTGTTTCCATCCTGTTTATCAGTTATGCAGCAGTTTATATCACACATTTTTTCGCTATATGCAGCATATGCACATATCCCCTTCAATGGACAATTATCCTTTGTGTTGCGTGCTAACTATGGGTACTATATTACTTCACTTCCTGCAACGTGTGAGTTCAGCTGAAATATAGGGAATACATTTCATTTATCCTGCATAGTTTCTTGCAAAGAATATGCTGTTTTTCTTAGTATTTAATGAGGCATAATGTTTTGCAATAGTTCCACTCTCTTTGTGTATAAATATATACAGAATACAATAAGTCAATTAATGAGTGTGATTTATTTAAGTCAACGCACAAGGTAATAATAATAATAATAATAATAATAATAATAATAATAAATTTTATTTATATAGTGCCTTTCCCATGCTCAAGGCACTTCACAGAGTTTAAGGTAGTTGGCATCCACTGAAAATGGATGCAAATCAGGCATCTGACCCAACTGATCACGTATTCAGAGAGTGATGAGCTCTTTTACATGCCAATAAAACTGGCATAATAGTCTCCAGTTGAACCCATGAGAACAAAATGAACCAGCTTGTTAAAACTGTTGAGCCCTACTGCTGGGAACTAAATGTATGAAATGATGAATTCATGAGGAAGCAAAATTGACTTTTTTCTTTCAGGTTTTTTAACATGAAAACATTACTTATGTAACTGTTTTATTAGTTTTACCATTGCCATGCTCCTTTGAGAAATGAAAAGTACCCAGGCAGGACGTGCCTAGTGCATGTGACATAGGAGGTCAACATAATATCTTTAACACCAAAGGTTATCTTTCCTTTAGAGATAAAATTGTGTTTGAACTCTATGAATCTCAACTTTTTTGAAGTTCTGTATGCCTCCAGTATAATTCCCATGGTGCCACAGTAACCTCACCTCTTTAAAGAAAACACTTAGCAAACTGTAATGGACAGCAAATGTCTAGATGCATTATCATCTTTAGTGGCAAAAGGCTGCTAGAGTTTATTTCACACATTTGCAGAGTTTCCCTCCCATAATTTGTATTTTTTCCACTACAAAACACAATGGTACATAATTTTGTCGACTTACTTGCTAAAGAAGCCCACATGGAGACCCTCCCACACCATTATGTGGTACTATATCAAATGAAACGTATCCTCACCTTAGCACCTTTTTTTTTACTGTCTTCAGTTTCATTTACAGTTCAAGGATCTTTGCTAGGTTCCTAATGGAACTGGATTTGTTGATGTATGTGTATATATATGTGTAAGGAATTGCACCTACCAGTGGATTGTGAAAGTCAACCGGCTGAAAACAAAAGGAGCTTATTAAACCTACCAACAGAGGTGGGCATCTCTCCCCATTGAAGCACCACGTCTTTAGTGATCCTGCCGTAAGTGTTCACATAGACACCTTCGTCTTCATAACACAGAAGCATCTCCATTCCGTCAGTCTTGGGGAGGATCACAATGGCATGTGGGGTGATATTGCTCTGAATCTGGGGGAGGGAACATTGTAAATAAGGCTCTGTAAAAAAAAATCTCGATGCACAGCAGAAATGATGAGGCCATACTGGCAAGCCATCTTATCTTCCACTGAGTTTTCTTCTGAGAAACTGCTGCAACAATATTTGCCCCCACTCATAAGAAAAAAAAAATCAGAATTATAGTAATTGCAAAGATACGACCATGATGAAATAAAGGCCAGGAAAGGTATTTTCTGGTTGCTTTGTTTAGCTGCTAAGAAAGTGTTTAATGATTTAGGTTTGTCAAAGGTCGTAGATCGGGGAGGCACACTTAAGCAATTTCCAGGTTATCATTTTCTCTTTTTGGTTAGAAGTTAGAGCACAGAACTGTAAAACTATCATGTAAACAACTTTTTAAAAAAACATATGGCCTAAAAAAGAGACAAAGAGATTTATGGAGAGAGAGAGAAAGAGAGATGGGGACTGCAGTGTGTTCTGGCTCTATTTTTACTAAACAGCTGCATTTGAGAATGAAAGGTGTTTACCTTGGGCTTTTTACACCATAATGCTTAGCAGATAATCGTGTGTCTTCTGTCATCTTAACTTACATGAGATGGAATGTAGATATCATAGGGATTCCCTGAATCCACATCAATCACATGAAAACCCACGCTTGACCCATAGATAACCTTTAACCTTTGACCTTCTTCCACAGTTAAGTCAACAAGTTGAGGTTTGTGCTGCAGATCTGTAAAAGACTGAAGGGGGACAACAAAGCACAGATTGTATAAATATTTATGAGATACGAAACTTGGCCTTTTGTGTCAGCCTTATAAGGACCATCTCAGTTCTATCATTTAACTGAAGGTGATGCAAAGCATACAAATTAATTCTACCCGTTTAACAGACAATATGTTAGATTTACCAATCCAACAATGACATCAATTAAAGGAAGCAGACCACTTCATAGGACAAAAACCACTAACTCCAAACACTGATATGTTATATTAAAATCATTCAGCAATATTACTTTCAGCAAAACTGACAAATATGCTGCAATACAGTAGAATAGATTTGTTTTTTTAAGAGCCACTGACCTGCTCATTTTTTATCTAACTTTCATATTTTTTACTTGAAGATGTATTTCACAGGGTGTATATTGCAGTTAGGTATATTTTATGTTTTATTGTTGTTTTTGTTAATTTTGAATGATCATTTCTCATGTCTTTGTTATTTCTCTTGGTTTTATATGTAATGTTATAACTATGTTCTGTTTCTTTAAATGTCCTGTGTTCATTGTGGGTGAAGCCCCAAGAGGTTGGACCACCCTGCCATCATCCTACCCCAGGCTATTTAAACTAAGTGCAATGGCCTAGGAGTGGGAATCATTCTTTTAAAGGAGTTTTTGTTGTAGGTATCACTGTTTTTTTGTTGGATTTCTTGATTATTGTTCATCTCTGGTTTTCGTTTTAAAGAACTGTAATCACTAGACTTTGTTATGGGATCTTGTTTGTTCAGGACTGATTTTTAGGCAACTCCTTTGTGCTGTTCTTTTCTTAACAGCTTTACTTTGTATTTTGAAATTTTTGTGAATAATCCTTACTTAATAAACATTCTTTTCCTTCAAATACAAGCTAAAGGTTCATGGTTATCCTAATAATTGTGGGGATTTGGTTATAGATTTTGAGATATCTGTAGGTGTTTGGTCAGTTTCTCATTTCTGGGCTGATCCAACTGAAGTCACTAGGTTGCCTTGTGGCCTGGATGAAATCAAGGTTGCCTCTGCTGGATAGATCAGGTTGGATTCTTGCCTGTTTCCTAGCCTCTTTTTGGAGGCCTCAACTTTAGAGGAAACTCCAATTCATAACAGTATAATATTATGATTCTATTTTTTTTCTATAATTTATCATGGATTCATTTCGCATTTATTTCATGTTCTTTTTGTCTCTTTTAGGAATATGGTGAATTCATACTAATTAATGCTAAAAACTATTATTAAAATACTTCAAATATTTACCTTCTTATCTTGATGCCCTTTTATTTTTACGGGTGCCATCATTTTGGGCTTATTTTGTGTATTGTTGCTAGCCATGTTGCTATGAAGGAGGTTGCAACCTGTAGTGGTTATAAATGTAAAACTTTGTGAGTGCTTGTATTAGTTATTCAACGTTCTTGATTTGAGAAATTTATGCCACGTGTGGCAGTAGGCCCTGCCGGGATGCCTGGAGGGACCGGGAGGCAATCTGTACATTCCCCCGGGCCATGAGGGGGCAATCGCCCTGGAGAAGGAGAGGACCACGGGGACGGAGCAAGGAGGCTCAAACCCAGTGGGGCCCGTGGCTGCTGCCAGGGGGCGCCCTGAGCATCGTGGAGCCCGGGAGATCTGCACTTCCGCCACACCTGGGCAGGTGGAGAAAGGACCTCCCATGGACGCCCGGAGTACTTCCGGGTGCTAGTGAAGCACTTCCGCCATACCAAGAAGTGCCACCGGAAGATCATCAACAAGCACCTGGAGCACATCCGGGTGAATATAAAACGGGCTGCCTTCCTACAGTCTGGGAGCTAGAGTTGGGAGCTGGAGGTGGACTAAGCTCGAGCAACAGGAGGAAGAGAGGCGGCCCATAGACATTAGAGAAGCCCGTGTGTAGGGTTGGTTGGTGCTGGAGCACTGCGTGCTGTGTGGGACTTGAGTTTATTAAATGTGGGTTTTATAAAGTGCTGGTGTTTGTCTAATGGTGTTCGGGCAACCTCTCACACACGATAGAAATTAACCATTCAGCTATAAGAAATTAGTCACTCCTAAAATGTGAGAAAATAATATTTTTTTAAGAACAGGTTGGGATACCTAAATTTTGGTTTAGATATGACTAATGCTGAAAATACAAGATATCAGGTCATCCTAACTATAGTATGATATGAGTCTACTGTGAAGTACCATACACAACTTCTTAAAATTCATAAAGTATTTCTAAAACTATTCCAGAAATTATAAATAAGGTTGAGGCACAAAAAAGAGTCACTCCTGACTATGAGTGCAGCCTAATGTGGTAAGGCAAAAGTTTAACACTGATGACTCTATGTTAACTAATACAATTTTTTAAAAAATCATGAAAAAATTTATATTTTTTAATTTTTAATAAATTACTAGGTGATTACCCAGTGGCTTCGCTCACTGAGTGCAAGGGAAAAAAATAAAATGTACTCTGTAAGTTATTAAACAGTAAAACAATAACATTTAAGAAGTAAAGATACATTGAGCACTACTGGAGTGGTTTCGGGTAAACTACATTTTAAAGGCGCTATAACGCAACATTTAAGTAGTACTAACAGCAGCTAAAATGTATTTGGATTATTTCTCGGTAGTAGATCCCTTTTGAAAGGCGCTACACAACTGCTGTGGTATAGAAATTACATTTTCTATGTGATTGTCCAAATTTCTGCCTGACAACCTTGTACTACGTGCCTGTGATTTACTTCTTAAAATAATTCATCACAAAAGCAACCTTGAATGTTGCGAGATTTTAGTGACCCAAACTCACCTTAAGGGACAGTAAGTAGTCGTGCAGGGCAATTTACAAACAGAGTCCTGCTTCAATGGCGCCGATTACACTCATTCGCAAAGATTTCCACTCTCCCAGGAGCCGACGGGGCACTTGAAGTGTCACAAACAGTGCAAGAAGAGAGGACGATGCCCGAAACTGCAAAGCTCTCGAGCCAGCAGAGCAGCCCGACATTCCACGCCTCCCAGCGTCCACTTTGTTCTCACGACCCCTCGCCGCTGAAGGCGGTCTCGTCTTCACATTGTTTACAGCTCGGCACAGTTAAAAAGTAGAAAGACACAAAGCTGTTTTCCTCATCTCTTCTACTATCAAGTACTGCCAACTAAAAAAAAGTTATAATGTGGCAGTTTCCGCGACAGTCACGTGGACGAATAAATAAAACTTCTCTGTCAGAACGCACCTGGTGGCGGACGGCTTAGCGCTGTAGCAGAGAGGAGGGCTGGGAGAGGGCGACGCGGAGTGCACTTCTATGGGATAGATTGCCGTGTTTGTGTTTACTTCTTTTCAATATCAGTAAAATAACTCTCACACAAATAATAACAATTCATAAAGACGATATAAAAATGGCATCCACAAACAAAGTGTTTAGTTCCTGTATTATAATATGTTCAGTGGTCATACGTAATTTCCATATCGCGTGGTCATACGTAATTTCCGTATCACGTGGTCATACGTAATTTCCGTTTCAAACACGAAAAGAATTTTATATATATAGATAGCAATGCATTTTTGCAAGCTGATGCAAAAACGCAATTCAGTACAGCAGTTATACTATACCATGCCTTTCTGCACCCCCAACTTTCAGTTGTTATCAACTTTTCTCACGATCGACTATATGATTTTTGAAGCAGCAAAAGTTTCAATATAAACAAACAGGCCTTCAATATTTCCAATGCATGTCTGTGACAACAAAAGGGATCTGGAAATACTTCTGGTACTAATTTTCCTGAAGTAAGGATGTGTTTTCTGTTTGCTTGTGTGATAACAGTGACTTTAGAGGAGTGGTTCTCACATAAATGCGGTAGTAAATCAACACAATATGAAACATACAGGAGGAAGTTTATTGTGATTTAAAGAAGAAACCATTCTCCGGGGAGGAGGAGTGAGGAGGTGAAAGGTTTCTGCAGAGGGAGACAAACGCTGTGGAAACATGCACAGCTACTTGCTCTTCTTTTAAAATGGCTGAATTTCTTAATATTGATGTTTTTCTTTTGTTTGACAATGACATATACAAACTATACAATGTGTGTGTAATCTTAGGACGCTGATCAATGCTCGATAACTTTCTTGACTTGAATAAATAAAGTATTTGGTAAGTTTTTAAGCTTTTATTTTCAAGTTGTGCTCTGTGCCCCATAACCTCCATTATAAAGCACCAGTGTGGGCAAGATATTTTTTTAAAACTGATAGAAAATGCTTAACTTTAGAACATAGTTTTGCATGGCAAAATACTTATGTATGTTTGTGAAGAAATAACTTTGACTTGAAAAATAGTGAACTTATCAATTTAGAAGGTGGCACATATCTGAATATTCCATCTTTGGCTCAAGATCCTTCTGTATAGTGGTGTATACAAGACTCTTCAAGAAAGACTTTAATATGAAGACATGTGCTTTGCTCACTGTACTTTGATTCTCTTTTTGTGTTTTTCCACAATCACTCTTTCTTCAGTGATGACCAATGTTTTTTTTAACATTTTAATGAATTTATTAAAAGCAAGTAACATTCCATACAAGCAAGTCAAACTTGACAAAACTAAATTCAAATCAACCCCTGCCCATGAGAAATTGAGCTAGGTCAACAGCCAGAGTAAAACTTTAAGAGTAGCAAAAAAAAAGGGGAAGAAAATCCTTTTGCCCAACATAAACTGGTATTCTAAAATGTTATTGATTAGATCCTGCCAGGTTTTAAAAAAGTTTTGTACAGATCCTCTAAGTGAGAATTTGATTTTTTTCCAGTTTCAAAAAGTATATGACATCAGCTGCCCACTGACTTAAAAGAAGTGAGTTAGGATTCTTCCAGTTGAACAAGATAAGTCTACGTGCCAATAGTGAAGTAAAGGCAATTACAGTTTGTTTGTCCTTCTCCACTTATAAGCCCATCTGGAAGTACACCAAACACAGCTGTTAATGGATTAGGAGGGATTGTGACACCAAAGGCTGTCTGATAGACATTTAAAGATTTTGGTCCAGAATGATGTTAATTTGGTGCAGGCCCAAAACATGTGGCCCAATGAGGCTGGAGCTCGACTGCAATGTTCGCAGGTTGGACCTTGCCCTGGAAACATTTTGGACAATTTTAAATGAAACAGATGTGCTCGATAAAAGATTTTAAGTTGAATAATTATATGCTTTTGGCATATGGAGCTCGAGTGAATTCTGTGCATGGCTGCCTTCCACTCCTCTTCTGAAATGTTGAGTAAGAGATACATTTCTTACTGAACTGTATCTTTGAAAGGGAAGGACTTTAAAATGTTTTTATATGTTAAAGAAATGCTGTCTGAGTTCACAAGACTGATCGATATTTCTTCCGGAATAGTAGATGGGAGGTGAGGAAAATTAGGCAGATTTTGTTTAGCAAAGTTTCTGATTTGGAGGTAGTGGAAGAATTGTGTTGATGGAAAGTTTAATTTGGATTTCTGACACATTTTTTGCTATTTTTTGAATTTTTTGTTATTTTTGCAATTTTTGTTAAGAAATCCTCATATACAAGGGTTCTAGTGAGGCTTGGCTCTGTTCATACTAGAGTTTCACAGTTCTCCCTCTTGTGACACATATTCTGAGATATTTAAGACTGTTTCTGCATTGTGAACTTTAAAAACCTGCTCTAAATTTGGAGACCTAGACAGGCCTAAGGTCAGCATCCCCTGGGGTGAAACCTATTTTGGGGGCAGACCAGATTGAATTCTGACCTATAGTTTGAGTGTCTCTTTCTGAGCCCACCATTTGCCATTTGTGTGCTGTTCAATCATTACAAAGGTGAAGTGAGTTACATTGATTAACTCGTTACAATGGCTCCTGTTAAGGGCTGGGATATATTAGGCAGGAAGTTAACAGTCAGTTCTTGAAGGTGATATTTTGAAAGCAGTAAAAATGGGCAAATGTAAGGATCTGAGGGACTCTGACAAGGGCCAAATTGTGATAGCTAGACGACAGGGTCAGAGCATGGAGAAAATGTCAGCTCTTATTGGGTGTTCCCGGTATGCAGTAATTAGTACCTACCAAAAGTGGTCCAAGGAAAGAGAACCAGTGAATTGGTGACAGAGTTATGGGGTCCCGAAGCTATTTGATGAGAGTGGGGAGCAAAGTCTAGCCCTCCTGATCTGATCCCACAGAAGAGCTACTGTAGCTCAAAATTGCTAAAAACTTAATGCTGACTATGATAGAAAGGAGTCAGAACACACAGTCATTGCAGCTTGTTGTGTGTGGGCCTGCGTAGCCGCAGACCAGTTAGGGTGCCCATGCTGACACCTGTCCAGCCCAAAAAGCACCCGCAATGGCCATGTGAGCATCAGAACTATGAAGCAAAGGTGGCCTGGTCTGATGAATCATGTTTTCTTTTCAGTCAGGAATGTGTGAACTGTTAATTTAGGGAAGACATGACAGCAGAAAGCACTATGCGAAGAAGGAAAGCAGTGTGATGCTCTGGACAATGTTCTGTTGGGAAACCTTGGCATTCATATAGATGTTTTTTTAACATGCACCACCTACTGCTGCAGTCCACGTACACCCCTTCATGGCAATGTTACTCCCTGATTTCAATGGGAAAAAATATTCAGGAATGGTTTGAGGAACAAGGCAAAGAGTTCAAAGTGTGGCTATGGCCTCCAAATTCTTTAGATCTCAGTCCAATGAAGCATCTGTGGGATTTGCTGGAAAAACAAATCTGCTCCACGGAGGCCACACCTTGCGACTTACAGGATGCAAAGAATCTGCTGCTAATGTTTTGGTGCCAGATTAAAAAGGATACCTTCAGAGGTTTTGTGAAGTCCATGCCTTGACAGGTCAGAGCTGTTTTGGTGACACAAAGGGGATCTATATAATATTAGGCAGGTGGCTTTAATGTTGTGGATGATCAGTGTTGAGTAAAAGATGGCCATGCAATATAAACAGGAACATGGAAACATTAAGGCCAACAATGTAAAATGTATAATAAATATATTATGGCTGGTACAATGATACTTAATGCAAAAAGTAACTCTACAACCACATATAAATTAAAAATAGTAGGATAATACAGATACACATATCTCTAATTTTTATTTATACCATTCCATATCCTTTTAAACACATGATGAATGCTTTATTTGATTAATTCATTTTACTAATAATAAAAAAAATTAACTCGAAAGTATTGACTATGGATAATTTCAGAAATAGAAAAGAACAAAGAAGGCCAAAGTAAATGTTACACAAAAATGCTTTGTTTTTATAAATAGGAAAATATTTCAAGGGCAGGCATTATGCTCACAATTCAGCTCTCTTTCTGTTCATGGATACCTAAATTACAGAAATGACCCAGTAAAATATAATTACAGCGCCCACATGTCCAGCTCAAAATTATCGTGGTGGAGAAGAAGACACAGAATTACAGTGCTATTTACCACCGGTATAATTCAGATTATATTGCTTATTTTGAAAATCTCAGAAGTCTATGTATGCGAGCATGCAGGGACCTATAAACAAAAGGTACAAGCCTCCAATCCCCATTTGCAAAAGTAAGGAATTGATCCACTAAGAGTCAGCTGGCTGGGCATTGGCTGTTAATGTGAGTGACAGCTAGTAGAGAAACTCAAATCAGAAGCTATTAAATTAGCTATTTGGCAAGAAGAAGACCTTCTTCAGCACAAGTAGTGTGGGAGAGCTATACATTTATTTAGTGAATAAGAAATCACAAATGAAACACTTGCCGAATATGAATAAATAAATAGATACTGCTCAAAGTATGTTTTGCAACCAGCAAAAAAGTGCAATTTTAATCAAAATGCCTGCAACAACATATGTGTGTTTACTATAATGATGGGAAAAGATTACTAAGAGGCTGAGGCTAAATAACAGCTTATTTTGCTTCAGCTGTGCAGTATAAAATTTCTTAAAGTGTAAAGCAAAAAAGACATAACCTTCTCAAAAATGTGCAGTAGTAAAATGACGCCTGTTTTCTGACCAAATTACCAATTGGGAATCCCCTGTCCATTCCCTGATGGCCCCTCTCTGGAAAAAATATATGCAAACAGTTCTTCAACTTAAACAATTTTAAGAGGGTGTGCTCCAGACAGAAGAGCAGCTTCAGCGACAGACTGCTGTCACTGTCCTGCTCCACAGACAGATTGAGGAGATCGTTCCTCCCCCAAACTATGCGACTCTTTAATTCCACCAGGGGGGGTAAACGTTAATATTTAACATTATACATAATTATTGTCTGTTTTTTTCACCTGTATTATTATCATTCTTTAATTTAATATTATTTATTGTATCAGTATGCTGCTGCTGAAGAATGTGAATTTCCCATTGGGATTAATAAAGTATCTATCTATCTATCTATCTATCTATCTATCTATCTATCTATCTATCTATCTATCTATCTATCTATCTATCTATCTATCTATCTATCTATCTATCTATCTATCTATATCTGACTATGCTGGACAACATCAAGTAAAGAGGCCAAAATTAATTTCTTGTCAATTCCTTAATCAAGGTAAGGATGAGACTGTTCATCCAGTACTTGCCGGCTATTCAGTCACTGCACTGGATTTGCGATGATTTAGCTAAGTTAGCTGAAACAAAATCAGTAGTAGAGAAAGGCAGATTGTGTTTGTATACACTGGTGTTCCAAAAGAGAAGTATTCTTTATATGCACATACATAAAGTGCACGGTGTACCATGTACTTCAAATAATATGCAAAGCCTAAATGGCAAACCAAGCCCTAACAAAAGCAGTAGCTAAGTTATAGTGCAATACATAAACTTTGGAATTGCCATACCTTAAAAGCCATGAACTTGTGGTAAGGTTTAGGGGCCCAAGCATAAATTTCCACAGAGTTCTTCAAAGCAATAACCAAAAACTTGATTCTTTCATATTTCACTGTAATAAAAAAGAAATTTGTAAAGTTTTCCATCTCTGGGTATGTACTCAATGCACCTTGCTGTGCTCACACCAGACTCAATGAGACATACCAACTTTATAATGAACACAGCCCTCCAGCTCCCCCACTGTGATCCAGCCTTGCTTCTTTTCTACTTCAGGGTCATTGTGCAGAATTCTGTTTCTCAGCCAAGAGAGGTAGTATACCCTTAGCTTATTTTTCTTTCCTGAAAATATATGGCAGTTATTTACACATTGTCATTCATTTATAAACAAAAAAGACATTTTGTAATAATTTTAATAATGAAACCCAATCCTAAGACACATTATAATAAACAGCTATACAAAGTTATTTATTTTATTGACTTTTAAAAATTCATTAAGTCACTCATGGTCACACAGTGAGTTTCAAACTAATGGTTGACACTCTGAAACATGAAAGTGTATCTTATTTGGGACCAATGTGAACAAGTCACTGTTAATGATCAGGCAGTATATAGAAGTGATAAAAAAAGACTAATTGGATTTCGGGCTATATAGCATCATTCAGTGTTAAGTATAGATAAAAAAAGGGGGGATATCCTTAAACTGTCTAACACACGTCAGGCCTCTTTTGGGATATTTTATTCAGTTTTGGTCTTTATATTGTTAAAAAGACACAACAGCATTAGGGAAAGCCCTGTCAAGATTTATTCCAGAATTGAAGAGTATGAGACACCTGGTAAAAACTGAAGAAGTTGGATTTTTTTCAGTTTAAGCAAATTGAGATTAAGAACTGCACAATTAAAAATAAAGGTAGCCATGTGGTTCTTCAGAGTGATGCCATAGAGGAAACTGTTTTTGGTTGCCAAAAGACTCACAAACAAGAAGGTTCCAGAATGAATCTTTAGTTGCTTAGAATCGTAACCTGCTCCATACCTTAAATAACCATGAATAAATGGTAAGAGTTTTGTGAAATACCAATGGGTCATGCTTTTAAAAGGACTCTCAATGTATAAATAGCACAGGGTAAGTCCAGGTTTTCTCAATCTGTTGGTAGGTATCCTAAAATACATTCAATATATTACTTTTTGTCTTACGTATTAGGAAGTTTTTCAAAGCATAAAAAAAAAAACAACTTCATATGCAAAGAACCTTTCCCAGAATCAATGTATGCTTTGTCAAGCAGTTGCTCAACAAGTAACCACACAATCCAGTAAGACCCGCACACAATCTAGTAAGTACCATTAAAGAACCAGTATTTGTAAGATGAATGCCAGTACTAAAAACGAAAAGTTCTTTAATACAAATATGGGGACTAGGGCAGAATTAATTTAGGAAAACAATTATGTAGATATTAGAAAGAATTTTCTCAAGCAGAGAAACATAAGATATGTAAAGTAAGTAATGAAATGGTACAGTAAACAGTAGTACCTTAAAATCTCAATTTGACAATATTTTTAAACGTTTAATGAAGAGGGATTAGCTTATGGTCATCAAAGTTTTTCTTATGTTATTATATTATATTCATCCATCCATTATCCAACCCGCTATATCCCAACTACACGGTCACGGGGGTCTGCTAGAGCCAATCCCAGCCAACACAGGGCGCAAGGCGGAAACACACCCCAGGCAGGGTGCCAGCCCACCGCAGGGCACACACACACACCCACACACCAAGCACACACCAGGGACAATTTAGGATCGCCAATGCACCTAACCTGCATGTCTTTGGACTGTGGGAGGAAACCGGAGCACCCGGAGGAAACCCACGCAGACACGGGGAGAACATGCAGACTCCACGCAGGGAGGACCCGCGAAGTGAACCTGGGTCTCCTAACTGCGAGGCAGCTGTTCTATCCACTGCGCAACCGTGCGGCCCTATATTATATTATATTATATTATATTATATTATATTATATTATATTATATTATATTATATTATATTATATTATATTATATTATATTATATTATATATTCTTGGTCTCCATGCTATGCTATCTACTTAGAAAAGTATGTTTATAATAAAGTGTCGGATATGGCCTGTCATTCATCCTGGCCAATACCCCCAGGCCGCCAGGTGGAGCCCTTCTTGCAACATAGTGGTGCCCCGAGTTCCTGGATACCATGGGGACCTCCAGGGGACGCTGCAGGAAGGAGCTGGAACTTATATAGGGTATTTTCCCTATAAACCGGAAGTACGTCTTAGTCACAGCGACAGAGGAAATGACGTACTTTTGGGATGAAGAAGGAGAGTTTTCACCTGACCCAGAAGTGCTGAATAATCACATGGACTGAGGGATGAGAAGCACTTCCGGGTCAAGGACTATAAAGGACTCTGGGAAATCCCAGACGGATTAGCTGATTCGGGAGGAAGGGTGGCAACGCCTCTGGGAGTGGAGGATTGTTTATTGATTGTGTAGTGTGTATATTTATGAGTATAGTGGAGTGGACATTATTGTCCTAATAAAATAATAATTTGGACTTTTATTTGGTATCTGGCGTCTGGTCTGAGGGTTCAAGGGAGCGATAGCGTCCCCTATCTGTCACAAAAGGCAACTACTGAAATAAGGTTTTGCTTAATAAAGTTGAAGTTGAAAATAAGATGATTTTTATACAACAGCACACATTTATTCATTTCCTTTTGAGGGTAAAGTTAAGTTAATAAAAATGGCTAATTTCAAATGTCCATAACACCAGTATTCTATGACATTAGCCCACCATGGAAAACAGATTTAAGAAAAAAATATTCACTTCCCTAAACAACAGCAACAACAATTATTTATATAGCATATTTTCATACAAATTGTGTAGCTCAAAGTGCTTACAAGATGAAGAAAGAAAGAAGAAAACATATAAAAATAAAATTAGGCAATACTAAGTAACAAAGAATAAAGTAAGGTTTGATGGCCAAGAGGTCAGAAAAAACAAAAAAACAAAAAAATCTCCAGAGGATTTAATTTTGTTTAATCTAACGTGTTGTATGGTGAGGTATAAAAATTTGTAGATTATACCCAAATGCTCATACACAGGGTGACAAGGTGTATTAATGATCATTTATATTAGGAAATACAGATATTTATTTAAAAAAAGAAATTGTTTTCATTTGACAAGCAATGTACAGTACATGCCTGATATTGTCACAAGAACATTGAGCCCTTCCAGGACATCCATCTGCTGAAAGCGCCTCCTGTTGATCAGATTGTAGACTTTCCCTTGACCGCTCCTGTCCAGTAGCATGAGTCCATTTTCTGTGCCAACAAGTAGGTTTACTCCTAAAAGAAAGGAAATATTCAGCAAGAGGTGGTCCTCAGTATATCAAAGATCTTTGGAGAAAACTACCAACAGAATGCACTTTCATGTTCCACTCTCTGTTTTAATAAAACATAACACTGTTTCTTCTTTTGTAAGAATGTAAATCATTGTGTTCTGTGAATGAATTCAATCATGAATAAATCTGGAACTTTTAAATATTTAATTAAAAGACTAACATTGTCTGAACAAAATTATTACATCCTAAAAGATTAGGATGATTCATTTTGAGTCATTCATATATATTCAAAACACATGTATTCTATCATAACATTGCAAAAGGCACCAACTTATTCTAGGAGTATCAGACACATGTCAGGAGCCAGTCCTGGATATGTTACATGCCCAACCAAGCTACTCTCCAGCCATTTTACCAGTCTTACAAGTCTTTGGATTGTGACAATAAACCAGAGAAATAGAAAGAGGTCCACACTGTCAGTTAATGGTTTAGGATTCAAAGCTCAGGAGCTGAAAGGCAGCAATGATAAACCCTAATCCTCCATGGTGCTTTTATTTTTAAAAAGTCCTGTTTAACTATGTGTTACAAAAAAAAATGTTAAGAAAGCAGATGAAATATATCAAATTAAAACTGTTATGCTAGATAAGCTGTGCAGTGTATTTTCCATTAATACAACCATTGTACCATGGTTTACTTATCTTCTTTATTTAGTAATATGAAATCACTATGTGTAACTGATCCACTTACAAAGTTTTTAGGCATAGTTTTATTATATAAAATAACAAAAATGTCTACAGGTTTCATACTTGTCGATTCCAATAAGATAACCTGTTAAGCTGATTCAGTTACTGAAACTATTATTAAGAATGTTCTTGAAAATTGATGTTTTAGAATGTAAAAACAAATGTTTATTTAAGGTTAATATGATTTCACTGAAATTTCCTAAATAAATGCATTTAAAATATAAAAAATATATAATTTAACAAGTTTAACTTATAGCACATATACTGTAAGATGCTTTCAATTATTTTGAAAATGTGCTGAAGTATTTTTCTGAAAAAGTAATGTTTCTTAGATTTGCTGTCTTAAACTTTGTTTAATACATTTATCTCATTTTGCTTATGAGGCTCCAATTAGCATTATAGGTGTAAGCAAAAAGTTGAATATTTGATTTGATTCAACATTTCAGCATAAATAGATAGGATATTTTAAATTGACTACAAGATAAAATGGAATGATTGGGGGTTTCAGTTTTTATGCTAAAATTCCTTGAAGAAAGAAGCAATCTGGATTGCCTTAAACCTATAGATTATACTAAATTACTATTTTAAATAAATACAATTAGAAGATTAAAGCTGCATTCACCTAAACAGAATATGATGTTCTCTTCATTACTCTTTCCAAAATAAAATAACTTTAGGTCATTGGTAACCTCCAGATTTTGGAGCTAACAGAACTTGTTTAATTTTTCAGTGTACTTACCCCAGAGTGCTGCACACAAGATTTCGGAGTTAAAACGTTTCTTGTATTTGCGGATCTCCGGCGTGTCACTGTGTGGCCGTATGTTTGTGGGGTTCACATTCACTACTGAGATCTTTCTCGCTTCATTCAACTTGGCCTGTTCCTGTCGTAGAAGTTCACTGGCAAATAAGTCTGAAAAGTTCACAATAAATCAGTCAGAAAGAGGAAGAGAAATTCACTTCTGCAACTGGGGGTAAGCTTGTTTTGAACCTATAACAGCATTATTATAAGTAGTATATTAGTAGTATATATATTATAAATAGTATTATAACAGCACCTCTATTTTTTTCATATGTTTGATTGAAGCAAAATGTCATGTCATTTTCTAACCCACTTAATCCAGACCAGGGTTGTGGAGTTGGGCCGGAACCTATACCAGCTACCATAGGGTGCAAGGCAGGAACAATCCCTGGATAGGGTGCCAGTCCGTTGCAATCCGAACATACACACACACACACTAGGGGTGATTTGGTGTTGCCAATCCACCTAGCCTACATATCTTTATCTTTGGACAGTGGGAGGAAACTGGAGCACCCAGAAGGAAACCCACACAGGCACAGGGAGAACGTGGGGGACCCAACACATGAATACTGCTCTCCTTACTGAGAGGTAGCAGTGCTACCACATAGGGCTGCCCGACTGAAGCAATATTTTAGAATAAATATGTTTACTTTCAGTCAGGATCTGAAATGTGTCACTATTAAGTAAAGTTGGTCTGTAGGACTAGTTAATGATCTGAAAAAAATCATGTACAATGCAACCATTACCTAAATAAAACAAATCATGACAGAGGCTAAGAGGTTCAGTTAGCTTTGATAAATTGTACCGACACTTACAACATACAAGGGACATTCAAAAAGTTTCTGCACTTTTTTTTAAACTATTTTTTAAGAATTTCAAAAACAAATGACATCGCATTTCTACATAGTCACCTTCGTTTGCAATTGAATTTTCCCAGCGTCGTACCAAATTTTAAAGGCCCAACTGCTACTACTCCTGCCTTCACCGTTTCCAACGAAAATATAAAAGTGCGGAAACTTTTTGAACGTCCCTCGTATATATGAATTGCATTTGCAATTAGGAATATTGCTGAGCCATTAATCCACAAACGTAAGCCTTGAATCTTTATTTTGCATAATGTAACTGTCACCAATTTTGAGTTAAAAAAAAGCCAAATTAGTGGCAACATAGTACAATGCCTCACGCTTCTACATCACAGCTCCAGGCCACTGCCTGTAAGGAATGTATACATTCTCTGCTTGTATAGTATGTATGGAGTTTGTCCAAATACTACTATCTCATCTTGCTTCTCACACACTCATAAAGATGTGCAGTTTAGTTTAACAGGCAGCTCTGATGTGTACACGAGTGTGCTGTGTAAAGCAGCGGTCCCCAAACACAAGGCTGTGGACCAGTACCAGGCCGTGAATCATTTGGTACTAGGCCACACAGAAAGAATAAAAACTTTTAATTCTTATTTTATTTCCATTTTATTGACCATCAGAGTCTGCAGGATATTTTATTTTGAAAAACGACCAGATCATCTCTGTAGAACAGTATGTTCTGTTGTTTATGTACCTTGATGGGCACTGTAGTTAAGGAAGTAGGAGGGGTGGTGGTATTGAGTAAGGTGTAGATGTGCATGCAGATTGATTTGTTGGTTGTGTACAATAAACTGTTGATAACTTTCAATAATAATAATAATAATACCACTCGTCATTGAACAATTCCCTCATCACTTCCATCCGTGCCTCTTTCCTACAATTGTCTCTGTCACAGTTTGGTGCCCACAAGTTAACCCTAGCTAAAATGATTACAAAAACTGGAGAGCTTCTTTGAAAAAGGAGAAAGACCCAATGATGAGTCAGACAAAGATTCTTAAGACTAGCAACAAAAAGAAAGCTGCATTTAAAAGAAAATACCATGAGTTCTGCTTAAATTATGGGTTTATCGCGACAAGTGATTCACATGCTCCATGCTGGCTCTGTACAATATGTGGTAACCGGCTGTCCAATGAGGCCATGAAGCATTCATAACTGCTTCGCAACCTAGAGACCAAGCACCCTGCATTAAAAGACAAGTCACTTCATTATGCACATTATGTATGTGCATGTGATGGCTGGTCTGTGGAACATTGTCTTACATGAATCCAGTCCCTGGTGTGCAAAAGGTTGGATACCACTGGTGTAAAGGACTTTCCATCTTATACAAATTTAGTTCTAGTCCTGGACTTGATGTTTGATGCTGTAGTGAAAAGCAGGTTCAGAAAATGGATGAATGGATTGAGCAGGAAAAGATCTATAAGTTTGACTTTAATGGAACCTTTATGATGTTTAAAAGACAACAAAGCATATGAATGTTTACATTTTTGCTTGAATAATTTCCAACAACAGAAAAAAAATTATGATCACTGTGAGAAAGGAACAGAAAAGACACATGGTGCCTAAATTATAAAATGGTTGAAGAGATTAGTATTCATCTCAACAAAACTACTTCTGTTATGCAAATTTGATCATATTAGATCAAATCAAACATTATTTTAGATCAGATGTAATGCAACTGTATTGCTGATTATAAGACTGCAGATAACAGATGTATCCACATTTTTGTGAAATTGCATAAAAAACACTTTTCAAATATTAATAAAGCCTGGACAAGGCAACAATTCACCCACACACATCAAACAGGTTTTGAATTATCAATTAAACTAATCTGCATAAATAAGACAATCACACCAAAAGACAAGAAATAACAAAGGAAGTGAAGAAAGCATCATGGAGTCTGAAACTGAAACTGTTTCATAATGATGTGCAGGCCTTACTTCACATTTTATCAGGCAGCATCAGCACTGCCGTTTCAAGTGGAATGACAGTAATGGCTTGGCAAGGAAATGCTAATTAATGCATTTGTAGGATGCCCTTCTGAAACTCATTTTTCTATGTTATTGAAGAAAGGTTAACTTTAATGTGTGAACTGAAAGTAAATCATAACCATGTGTAACCATCACATTTTAACTTTATATAGTTCTTTTCATAGGCTGTAAAATGGATTAATGCCATTGCTCCGCAGGATTGTAAACGTATTGCCTAAAACAATCCAAAGGCAAGTTTTTTCCTGCCTCTTAAAGAACTGATGTCAATTAAATTAAGAGGAACAACTCATTAAGAGTATCACAAATTCTTGTTATTATGCATTTTTTCCAATTTTCAGTCTATTGTACTGGATCAGAATGCAGATCCAGCTCCCCATCCGTTGACGTGTGCCCACTGCCTGTTTAAACTTATAAAGTTTACATTCTGGTTGAATAATTTAAAAAAGTATCTCAATGACATATTGTGCCAACGTTTCTGTAAATTAACCAAAGTTTGAAAAACCTCTCATATTCTTATAATCAAACTGATGATCATGTGGTACGTGCAGCTTAAGCATTTAAGTAAGACTACAACCACTTTAGGAATGAGGGTCAGAATATGTCTCAACAGATTATGCAGCATCTACAATTTCACCTTCTACAGTTGTGTCGTCATCATCTTCATTTGTTGGAGAAGTCTGATAAACACGAGGATCCACAAAAGGAGTAAATGATGCTTTTGAGACACCTCCTACTCCATACTGCAAGAAAGAATAATACACTTATGACATTGGTAAAAAAAATTACACCAGCAAAACAATAATAACACCAATTTTTAAAAGCTTTTCTTCACTCTTCTCCTAATGACCTGTTTCTCACATTATCTTCAAAAGACCGCAAGACCTAGTTTAGTTTTCTTTTCATGCTAATAGGAGTAATGCAGTCCTTTTATACAACCCTAGCATGGCTTAATGAAGCACTGGAAGTAGACATGATTGGTTGGTTATATAGTTTTTTTGCTATAAACTTTCTTTTCTTAGAGGACCTGGATAACTTTGTAAGTGAACATGCCATTTCTTAGAGCAGCAATTAAAAGAGGCTTCTCCTGACAAGGAAGTAACAGGGCCGAATGAGAATTCACAATGAGCATTAAGAAAAGTGTTTTATATGACTAGAATGAGTGAAATAACAAGTTAATTTAATTCTGCTTTACCAAAAGACAAATAAGTCAATGAAAGGATATTCAGAAATGAATTTTCAGAAAGTATTTTACTTTAAAAATTTATAAGCAGTCTTTACACTTGATTGCCTCTTTAAGAAACCCAGCAAGATTTGTACATTTTACAAAGCGGAGTGATTGATGAATACAAATCACCCAAATACCCCAGACTGTTTTAAATGATTTGCTGAAGAATGGTTACTGTATTCATCCCTGCATAATTAGAAAGTAATCCTGAAGAGTTTCTTGGGGAGATGTCAACTGATAGATGTTTAACAGTAGCAAAAGGAGAACGCTGTTGACAACTCATTGCAAAACCGCTTAATTCAACTGCAAAAATGAAAGCAATATATTCCATTTTGAAAAATTGGTATTTAAATCTATATCTTTAGTAATATATTGAAAACTTATGAAACAAAAAGTAGAATGTGCAAGACAAATTCATTCATATAGTCAAAAAACACAGAACTCAGATTCCCATGTATAACCTATGTATGAAGAAAACAAATTATCTGCACTAATATCCAAAATAACTACTACTCTTTTTTTTTGCAGTGCAAACTGAGTTACTTTAATCTAAAATGCAATTCTTCTCTTCAGTCACACAATGATGAACATCATTGGTTGTATACTGTTATATCTTTTTACTTTAGCTCTTATTTCATTACTGCCACTCATTCAACAGAAATGTTTAAAATTATTCGCTTTGTGTTTTTGGTTTATAGGTGTGGATTGAAGAAGGGGCCTGAGTTGCCTCGAAAGCTTGCATATTGTAATCTTTCTAGTTAGCCAATAAAAGGTGTCATTTTGCTTGGCTTTTCTCTACATTCATAATGGCTAACACGGTACAACACCCTAGTACTATGAAAGAAAAAGAAATTTGTGAAAGCTATACTGCTGGTGCCAGCAGCGGACCTACATTTTTGGGGCTCTGATGCTTGAACGGTTATGGAGGCCCCTTAGCAATCAGCCACGAGGTCTGTGTAACCACTGTTATCTTCTTCAATCAGGTTGTTCCATGACAGATCATATCAAACTTTTTAAAATATTTAACCACTAGATCTCAGATCTTGATTTGGATAATCTCACATGTCAAAGCACCTGATGTTATTACTTATTGTAATAGTATTATATGTTTAGCATGTTTAAAGATTGTATATGATTATTCGTGTAAATAAAAAGTTACTGAAATGTTGCTCTTTGCAATGACCGCAGGCAATGAAATATGACTTCGTTTTTTTGAGCACAGCTAGCGTAAGAAAGATAATTTTAATAATAATGTACACTTCTGTCATAAATGTTAATAGTGTTTTAAATTATTTATAATTATTTTATATTATATATATTTAGACTGGCTTGGCTCCAGCAGACCCCCGTGACCCTATAGTTAGGATATAGCGGGTTGAATAATGGATGGATGGATGGATGGATGGATATTTAGAATGAAACATCCTTAATTTGAACTTTTTAAATTTATGGCTAGCCTACATAACATTTTAATAACCTTTTTATTTTAAGTATTATTTTGTATTGATTTACACTATATTATTAATACTATTATTTTTTAAAAACCCCTTCTCATATAGTACGCACCCAAACGTTTTAAGCAATGTGGACTAAAGTTGCTTCTGGGGCCCAATCGGGAATACAGGCCCTGAAGCTTAAGCTTCATTAGTTTCACAGTAGATCCACCCCATGCAGTCTCTTGTGATAAAGCATTAGTTAAAACAGAAAGAACCCTCAACATTTGGACTGAAGATTTGGCAAGAAAATTAATCAGATGCAAAACAGCATTAACTCCCATCACTTTTTACAAATCTGTTTATTCTTAACACTGCCATACTGAAATCACTGGATGCAAAGCAAGAAACAATCCTGTATAAGACACCGCTCCATCAAAGAGTACATGTACTCATACAGACCTAATTTAGAGCTGCCATTTCATCTAATGTGCACTTCTTCTGGGATGTGGGAGAAACTGGAGTGCCCACTGAAGATCCATGCAGACACAACGAGAATGAGAATGTGCAAACTTCACCTAGAAACCTGGCTCGGAATTCAAACAACGGTGCCCATATTGGTAAATGGTAATACTAAACACTGTGCAACAGTGTAGATTACAATTAATATATTGGTTTGGGGGCGGCACGGTGGCGCAGTGGTAGCGCTGCTGCCTCGCAGTTAGGAGACCTGGGTTCGCTTCCCAGGTCCTCCCTGCGTGGAGTTTGCATGTTCTCCCCGTGTCTGCGTGGGTTTCCTCCGGGTGCTCCGGTTTCCTCCCACAGTCCAAAGACATGCAGGTTAGGTGGATTGGTGATTCTAAATTGGCCCTAGTGTGTGCTTGGTGTGTGGGTGTGTTTGTGTGTGTCCTGCGGTGGGTTGGCACCCTGCCCGGGATTGGTTCCCTGCCTTGTGCCCTGTGTTGGCTGGGATTGGCTCCAGCAGACCCCCGTGACCCTGTGTTCGGATTCAGCGGGTTGGAAAATGGATGGATGGATATTGGTTTGGTTTTCACATAAACATAAAGTAGGCCAATGACAGTTCTTTAGTAAACCTATTGGACTGAAGGGCAATGCTAACCACTGCACTGTGCTCATATTACATGCTATGTGTTGCTTTGATTTTACATAGAAACCTTTGTATGGGTAGCTGAGTGGAAGGGAATTTGGAGTCCAATATTCGTGGATTTGTCTTGTTTTGCAGAAGGCATTGGAACCTAACCCCCGCAAAGTGTGACGGATAACTTTATGTATACAAGAATAAAACTAAACACTATGCAAACTACATAAAATATGAAAAATTGCTTACCCCTGCACTCCATGCAGCTGACATGGTTTACAAACAATTTGAGTTTTGGACGTTACATATATTTCCACCAATATTCTATTCAAAATTTCTGTTAAATAAAACTACTCCTTATTGCTGTCTTCTCAAATAAAAATAATTATATTATATAACATTATACAGTATAATTTTATAAAAAAAATCTTAAGATGTGAAGCCATGGCCATATGCACTGTTTATGTATTAAGAAAAACATTTATTTTTTATTATTTTATTGACTTGAAGCATAAAACAAACAGTAGTCAGAAAGTTGCAGGATTAGCTGCATATCAGTTGCCTTAATGTGCAACACTCATATCTCACTGTAATAAAAGTCATTAGAAGTGTCCTTCTCTCACTAATGCATTGGAGTTTCTCCTGGCTACAGGACCTCTGTCACTTTGCTCAGTTTCAAACGTGGTGTCCCTGCTCCTTTTTAGCCTGGCAACCTTGAGAAGATGAATTGAATTTTAAGTCTGAGAAAACCTGCCAAAAATGTAAAAAGTTGGCAACATATCTCTGGCCAAGCCAAGGTAGGTACGATCCAACGTCAAACATTGGGACTGTATCTGATCGTGTTGAGCTCTGACAGGACAGTGTCCCCTGCGTGGGGAGAAGAACACGTCACCGTGATATCTCTGCCAATAAGCAGGTATCCTCTAAAACACATGTAGCTTTGATCTCTGTCTCAAAAATATTACATTTAGCGCAATGGGAGAAGTCATAAAATCAACTGGAATGTTCAAGCAAATTATACAAAAAAACCCAATCTAGATCCGTTAAGTAGTTCTCTCGTGAAAGTAAACAGATATACATACTGACAGAAAGACAGACAGATGTTTGATTTTATATATATAGAGATACTCTATATTCACACATCCCACAAAAACACATGTTTACTAAAAAAGTTCTACACATGTTTATATTATTATGTGAAAAGTCTCTGGGTTTTTATTCTCACTTTCTAACACAACAAATGTTTTTCACAGTAAGTGCTGACAAACCTTAATGGAGTTCACATAACAGTAAAGACATGAATGAGCACACTCCACTTATGTGTGGAATATTCTTCACTCACAAGAAATATAGCCATTCTGCAATTAGCAAATTTGTTACATTTTCATGTAATATAATTTGATTTTGTAATTGCCAGATAATTTCAAAATTACTGTTTGAATATGAAAAAAATTACAACAGAACCACTGATTTTAGAAAATGCCATTGTCAAAAATGAGCATTTCTAACTGAAAATTAAGAATCATGGCTTTTCATAGTCTCAAAATCTGTCACTCTAATTGTCTTTTTTTCAATTTAGAATTTATCTATAAATCCATCCTACTATCCATTGTTCACTTGAATTATTCCAATTTTACGTTACTATTGGGTGGATGTTGTTAAAATGTCCTGTAAATTTCTAATAATAAATTTCCACCATATGCTGTGCCAATGAAAAGTAAAATGCTTAACTTGCTATTTCACATATCTGTTTATGAAGGTACTGCAATTTTCTTAACATTCTGTCTTGTCACAAATTCAGAACAGCACCTAAAATTCAAGTCATTTCTTGCTCTCAATATTTTCAAAGTTTCCTCATTTAAGATCTACCATTTGAGTAAATCTTTTGTCTATAGGCAATAATCTTCACATCAGGTCCTAGAATAGACCCAACCGGGGATGGACTAACTAGCAGGACTACAGGGACAACTCCAGGCGGGCCATTCTCTAACTGTGGGCCATGTTGGACTACAAGCTGTGCAACACAGTGAACAAACCGCATGATCCTACTAACTCCCAGTCCCCTATCACCCTAACACAAATGTCAAAGTGATAAACACAGAGAAGAGAGATTGACAGAATGTCTTCAAAAAATAGAAGTGGGTAGATGAAAAATAAAAGAGAAAATAAATCACTCCAATAAGTGGTGGCAAAGTGTAAGAAAAAGAACAATTCATTTGGACTTCCAAAAAGCGAGGAACTACAGTGGCGTCAGAGTATAGAAGTGGTCAGCTTAACAGCCTGTTCATTCTGACTGCTTACTGTATAATGCTACATAAAGCAGTGGCCACAGTGGTGAAAGGTATAAGTTGAAATTAAAGAAACATGGTGCGAACATCTGATGATGTTACAGTCAATGGACTTCTGTTTGAAGCCAGTGATCTACAGTAAACTGTTTTATGCTTCATTTCATAAGAATGCAAACTTTCAAACACATGTGGAGTGGAGATAAAATTAGTTACCAAGCAGTGAATAGAAGTTTAGTAAAATAGGAATACAGCCTAACTGTGTCTGTGTGTTAGACCTGCACAAATTCTTACATTTTTTTTGCCATGGTTAAACCTCATACTGCACAGACTGTGTGTGTCCTCACTTACCCATGTCATCCTTGGTCTATGACTATCGATGGTTCCGGGTTCAAGCTGCCAAGGACCATGGAGCCATCATAGTAGGATGCTGTACCAGTGGTTTTCCAGTTCAGTCCTCAGCTCTCCCGTGAAGGCACATATTCCAACCATTTTTAGAATCAGATAGTCATTTTTACCTTTAATTAATTTAGTTGTTTTAACCAGTTTTCTTTTATTTTGCACACAGTGCAAAAAGTCCAGTAGTGTAAGATTTAAATTTAAAAGAAATAAAGAGGGTTTTTGTAATTTTTCAGTATCTAAGCATTTTTAATCATGTCATTTTTATTTTCATTCACTTCAGGGCAAATGAGACTGAATGCTAAAGGACAGCAGCTACAGTGTATCCGGAAAGTATTCACAGCGCATCACTTTGTCCACATTTTGTTATGTTACAGCCTTATTCCAAAATGGATTAAATTCATTTTTTTCCTCAGAATTCTACACACAAACACCCCATAATGACGTGAAAAAAGTTTACTTGAGGTTTTTGCAAATTTATTAAAAATAAAAAAAATTGAGAAAGCACATGTACATAAGTATTCACAGCCTTTGCCGTGAAGCTCAAAATTGAGCTCAGGTGCATCCTGTTTCCCCTGATCATCCTTGAGATGTTTCTGCAGCTTCATTGGAGTCCACCTGTGCTAAATTCAGTTGATTGGACATGATTTGGAAAGGCCACACCTGTCTATATAATGTCCCACAGTTGACAGTTCATGTCAAAGCACAAACCAAGCATGAAGTCAAAGGAATTGTCTGTAGACCTCTGAGACAGAATTGTCTCGAGGCACATATCTGGGGTAGGTTTCAGAAAAATTTCTGCTGCTTTGAAGGTCCCAATGAGCACAGTGGCCTCCATCATCCGTAAGTGGAAGAAGTTCGAAACGACCAGGACTCTTCCTAGAGCTGGCCGGCCATCTAAACTGAGCGATCAGGGGAGAAGGGCCTTAGTCGGGGAGGTGACCAAGAACCCGATGGTCACTCTGTCAGAGCTCCAGAGGTCCTCTGTGGAGAGAGGAGAACCTTCCAGAAGGACAACCATCTCTGCAGCAATCCACCAATCAGGCCTGTATGGTAGAGTGGCCAGACAGAAGCCACTCCTTAGTAAAAGGCACATGGCAGCCCGCCTGGAGTTTGCCAAAAGGCACCTGAAGGACTCTCAGACCATGAGAAAGAAAATTCTCTGGTCTGATGAGACAAAGATTGAACTCTTTGGTGTGAATGCCAGGCGTCACATTTGGAGGAAACCTGGTACCATCCCTACAGTGAAGTATGGTGGCGGCAGCATCATGCTGTGGGGATGTTTTTTCAGCGGCAGGAACTGGGAGACTAGTCAGAATAAAGGGAAAGATGACTGCAGCAATGCACAGAGACATCCTGGATGAAAACCTGCTCCAGAGCGCTCTTGACCTCAGACTGGGGCGACGGTTCATCTTTCAGCAGGACAACGACCCTAAGCACACAGCCAAGATATCAAAGGAATGGCTTCAGGACAACTCTGTGAATGTCCTTGAGTGGCCCAGCCAGAGCTCAGACTTGAATCCGATTGAACATCTCTGGAGAGATCTTAAAATGGCTATGCACCAACGCTTCCCATCCAACCTGATGGAGCTTGAGAGGTGCTGCAAAGAGGAATGGGCGAAACTGGCCAAAGATAGGTGTGCCAAGCTTGTGGCATCATATTCAAAAAGACTTGAGGCTGTAATTGCTGCCAAAGATGCATCGACAAAGTATTGAGCAAAGGCTGTGAATACTTATGTACATGGGATTTCTCAGTTTTTTTATTTTTAATAAATTTGTAAAAATCTCAAGTAAACTTTTTTCACATTGTCATTATGGGGTGTTGTGTGCAGAATTCTGAGAAAAAAAAATGAATTTAATCCATTTTGGAATAAGGCTGTAACATAACAAAATGTGGAAAAAGTGATGCGCTGTGAATACTTTCTGGATGCACTGTATTTCAGTGTCATACTCATGTTTTTGTACTTATTAGTAAACAATGGATTAAAAAACTAGAACATTAAAAAAACATAAAATATTACAAGATTGAATTCTTGCATGTTTATTTTTGTCTTCATTGAATAAAAATTTTTCAGAATAGCTAGTGTGGGATTTCTGGACTGATAAAAAAATAAATAAACAAACTTGTAAATAATATTTTGTGTGGGAGTCCTATTGAAAGAACAAAATGATTTGAGGCAAAAACCTGAAGTCAATAAGGAATAAACCTACATGGAGGCCAAGGTGGTTGGCTGAGGGAATTTCAAGGATAGTTGGTGGGCCAGTCTGGACAAAAGTCCAGGATCACTTTTGATCCCAAGTCCATCTCTGCCTCAGCATATTTTCAAGCACACTGGGATACTATCCTCCACTTGGCCTACTATATCAGAAAGACACTCATAGCCAGACCTCCATTATCCCATATGCAAGCATGGCACTACCTTGATCCCCAAAAGATTCATTCGACATCTTTACCCCTACACTGTTCAATGTTGACACACCACTTCGCTCCACTCACGTAAGAAAGAGCAGTTGTCAAAATGAAGAAAACCAAAATTGTAACATTCAGCAAGCAATAAGTAGCTAAAAGCAATCAAATCAAGAACAAAAAGCTAGAGTCATTGCCAAAAGCACATTAAAAGCAATTAGCAACATTGCCTGGGACAGCATTAGAGCTTCCACTACAGAGTAGAGATATACTTAAAATATGCAACAATTGTGTGTGTGTTTTTAAAACATACATTTACTGAGGCTTTATCATGGGCAATAAGAGGAAAAATACAAGAACACTTAAAGTTCCCCATCCCAGCAGAGGTACATGTTTTCATGTTCCCTAGGGTTTCTTCAAAGGACAAAACTAGGAGTCTTGATAAAAGTAAATACTGTACAGTACAATTGTGAATTCCACAGCATTTGATTTAATTATGACTTGCATGATTCCGTTCACTGTATCAGTACATTCTTGTTACCAAGTTCAAGATTTATTGTTTAGGAAAATTAATGGAAGAAATTATTAAGGATAAGATTGAGCAGCACAAGTCACGTACAGGAGTTTTCTGAATAGTCAGCATGAGTTCAGATGAGGGAGGACATGTTTTACTAACATGCTGGAATTCTATGAGGAAGCAACAAAAGGATATAATCAAAGTGGAGCATATGATATTATTTATCTTGACTTTCAGAAAGCATTTGATAAGGTGCCACATGAGAGGTTGGACATCAAACTAAAAGAAGTGGGAGTTCAGGGTGATGTTTTTAGAATAGTGCAGAATTGGCTCAGACACAGGAAGCAGAGGGTTACAGTGCAAGAAACCTTATCAGAACTGGCTGATGTTAAGAGTTAAGAGTGGTGTCCCTCAGGAGTTGGGTGCTGGGGCTGCTGCTATTTTTAATACTTATATTAAAACTGGCAGATAATCTGGAAACTGTTGAATCATTACAGAGGGACATGGACATCATACAGGCTTGGGCAGATTTGTGGCAGATGAAATTTAACGTCAATAAATGTAAAGTATTACATGTGGAAAATAAAAATGTTAGGTTTGCATACATAATGGGAAGACTTAAAATCAAAAGTACATCTTATGAGAAGGATTTAGGAGTTGCAGTAGACTCCAGACAATGTTCAGAAGCTATTAAGAAGGATAACAGAATGTTAGGTTATATAGCGCCCTGATGTGTGGAATACACGTCCAACAAGGTTTTGCTCAAGCTTTTTAACGCACTGGTGAGGCTTCATCTGGAGTAATGTATGCAGTTTTGGTCTCCAGGCTACAAAAAGGACATAACAGCACAAGAAGAAGTCCAGAGCACAGTTACTAGGCTGTTTCCAGGGCTAAAGGAGGTGAATTATACAGAAAAATTAGGAGCTGAGACTTTAAAGTATAAGCAAAAGAAGATTAAGAGATGACCTGATTGAAGTGTTTAAAATTATGAAGACAATTACTACAGTGGATCAAGACTGTTATTTTAAAATGATTTCATCAAGAACACAGGGACACAGTTGAAAACTTGTTAAGGGTAAATTGGTATGTTTTTCTTTACACAGAGAACCATAGACACTCAGAATAAGCTACCAAGTAGTTTGGTAGACAGCAGGACTTTAAGGATTTTCAAAGCTAGACTTGATGTTTTTTAGAAGAATCAAGTAGATAAGACTGGCGAGCTTTGTTGGGCTGAATTGCTTGTTCTTGTCTAGATTGTTTTAACTCTTTCAGGGCGGATGTCGACTTTTGTCAAAAGAAGCGGTTGACAGTGGTAATCAACTGTAAAAGGGTGAAAAAAAAACACTGTTTTGTTTTAGTTGGACTCTCTTTGTTAGAAGGAAAGTTAGCTCCGTTGGTTTGACCGAGATTGCCTGTGCTGGCGTGAGTAGCGAGGAGCAAACAAAAACAAAAATAGCATTGACACATGGCGAGAGATAAAAGCGAAATACAACGCTTTACATATTATCGCTGAATTGGACTCTGACTTGTCAGTCTCCGATTTTGATAACAAGTGATTAAAAATTAATGTGGGTTCCAGTTCGTGCAGCAGATGCACTTATGGCAACATTCACCTGGGAGGACCGCCACTTTCAATGACAAGAGGATAAAACCAGATTGTGATGCACTGCGACCGCCGCTGCTGTCCCCGCCCCTCGCCACGTGAAGACAGCCTGGCAGCCAGAATGCCACGTATTCTTGGCAAACTGGCAGCCATAGCCCACTGGCAATAGATGTTTTGTGTTGATTTCCGTGTGAAGCCAAGGATTTGTGTGCTTTTCAGAAAACTGAGTTTTTTGGAATAAATATTCAGACCTCAAAGAGTTAATGTTCTAATGTTTGATTTACTGCTTCATACAGTTTAAAAATGTGCATTATAAAAGCTTTTACAAGTTTTCCCTGAAATTAGGTCTTTAACTTACAGTAGTGCAGGAGGAGAGTTTGAATGGCTTCAGTGTATCTCAGCACATAACTGGAATGCACGCACAGTCACAAGGAGAGGTCTGCAGTAGCTGATGGGGCTTAGTGATATCATAGCCATGAATCCTGAAGTGTGACATTCATACATATTGAGACCACATATTATGCACATATTCTCCATGTGAGAAACCTGCAGGTGTCAGCTCCAAGGGATACACTGAACACATTGCAGAAAACAGCCAATGTCAATCAATGATAGCCCAAACAATCTAAATCAGATATGAGCCTGGGCTCTGCCCTAGGCACCAGTCTTGATGCTTACTCTTAATTATATCTCTGATTTACAAACATTAAAATGACATTTTTCTTTCTTGGAATCATAGATCATGGTTACTGTCTTTGGTCTGATCTCCTGAATTTACTTCCTCATCACAACTTGTGCGACTGACTAGGCATTATAGGCTGCTATCCTACCCTTGGACCCCAGGGGCTGAGTTTCATTTGACTGAACAGTCATGGAATAGTTCAGTGGTTCTCAACATTCTGTCCTTAAGGCTCCCTGTGGCTGCAGGTTTTTGTTCCAACCAATTTCTCAATCATTCAGTCATTGAGACCTTTAATTGATCTCATTGTTTAATTAGCTGACCCCATTTTCCTTTTATTTTGCATTCAGAAAGGTAGTGTCAGATTTACACTATTAGGCAGTTAATATGTATTTGTTACTTTTCTGTGTCTTTAAATGCTGGTTTTGTTGATTTTTTAATTCACTGTTTATGTGGAGTTTCCTTTTTTCAGACAATTGATGATGAGCAGAGCAGACACCAGCACAAATAACTCTGAAAGAAGCAGCTTCAGTGTTACCCACTTGTGTGCTTATTAGTAAACAAGTTTCTAATTAACCAGAACATTAAAAAATATTTAAGTGAAAAAAGAATAAATTGCTAGCTATTAAACACCTATCAACTTCTGCTTCATTCAGAAAAAATATAGCATAACCAGTTTGTCATTTCCGGGTGGTTACAAAAAACATAAAAAACGGCTTACTTAATTAAGATAGAAATCCAAATAAGACAAGAAGTGGATTGGGACAAAAACCTGCAGCCAACAGGGGGCCTAAGGACTGAAAGTTGAAAACCAATTGAAGAGTGTACAGAAAACAGGCAGGCAAGAAGACATAAAGAACGATCAAGAGCCAGGAATATATATTGCCCTGCCAAAAGAGAATGGAGAATGGCAGGCTACAAAGCCAGATAAAGAGGACCGAGAGATAAATGTTAACCAAAATAACATGCAAAAGTGAAATCAAGGACAAAACCAATGAGCAAATCGAGAATCAGAACTGAAAAAAAACAAGCCAGAATAAAAAATAAAAGATAGATAAAAAATAGATTCACACACCAATTCTTTCAGAATTTACTCATAGTCTTGGACAAGTTGATGTCTACCACGCAAGCCTTTACATAGTCACAGCAATGACATCATCACATATGACTTCTGGGACCACGCCCCTAGCAACAAGGTCATCATAATATAGCAACAACTCAACAAAATGTACATGCTGATTAGAAAACAAATTGGCGACTTTAAAACAACTAGCCTGTGATTGACTCTTGCATGTTATTATTCGTTTTTATCATATTTAAGATAAAAAAAACAACTTTTTTTTTTTTGCTTGTGTCTCGTCTTTTTTTTTCCTCTAAGGTGGGGGCTGAATTTGGTTTTATTTTGTTGTTTTTTTCCTCGTTTGAATTAGTTGCACTAGTTCAGTTGTTATTATTTGTTTATTTGAGCAGCAATCGATTGCAATGTTCTGTTTTTTAAAAAAATAAATAAAATTTAAAAGCAAAAAAACAATTAGTCCAAATCAAAATGGAACTTGTAAAATCAGATTAAAAATGCATTGTCCAAAATTAACAGACTAAAGGAAATTTTGTAATGATTTATATACAGAATGTAGTAATTTCTGAAAATCCCTACCACTTGTGATTTGACAGTTAACATAAGAAGACCTTGCTTACTAAAGCTTGTTGTTCTCTTGGATGTATTTTTTTAACATTATACTTTCAATGGCAGAAAACCAACCCCTAATTAGCTTTTAAATTTAAATTTAGTCAAGGTTAAATATTATTATTATAAAAAGCAAAAAAAAAAAAAACAGAATTCTTGGTGTTAATACTTTTGGCAAAATAATATGTATACTGATATATATGTATATATATATATATATATATATATATATATATATATATATATTTTTTTTTTAAACTAGGGGGCTCAGCCCCCTGCTCGCCAACCCCTGGGTGGGCGCTACAGGCTAGCCACTTTGCAGCTCTGCCACTTGCGTATGGGGAAGCGGATGTACAATTTAAACAGATTGTTATTTTCATGGGAATTGTTACATATGCATTATAGACATAACTATTTTACATTACAGCGAGTAATTAACCATAGTAAAAAATAGTAAAACGTAATAAATTGAAAGAAAATCATGTTTCATGATGCATTAGAAGTGTTCATTGCGTTATATGTTTTTGTTCTGTTTGGCTTTGAAACTAACATGCAAATACTTTTTAAACTTACACTTTTACTGTAAAACTTCAGTAAAACAATATTTGGAATTAACTTTTTGTTAATGTCACATTGAATTTTGATTCTGTGTTTGGACTTGCATCGTGACAACGCAACGTATAACTGGCCGTGAGTGAATATCGTTTCTTTCTCTCTAATAAATAAGCCGACTTTTTCAAATGTTTCTCCTTGTGATTTGTTAATTGTCATAGCAAAAGCTATTCTAACGGGAAACTGTAAACGTTTTAATATGAATGGCATATCAAGATCTCCTTTGGTGTCTAATGTTATTTGCGGAAGATGTACTACATTACCTTTCTTGTCGCCTGTTAAAATTTTACATGTCAGAATTGTTCGACCAATTTTGAATACAACTAATCTTGTCCTATTGCATAGCCCATCACTCATGCATAAATTACACAATAACATTACGATACATCCTTCTTTCAACAGTAATTTAGCCGGTAGATGATCAGACGTTGTTAACGGATGTAGACATTCTATGGGATATTGTAAGTTGATGTTTCCATCTTCTGCACCATCACCACCAACTGTTTCAGCATAGTCTATTGATACGCATTTAACCAATTTGCCATATAACCGATTGGAAATATTTGCATTAATTCGTTAGACTTCATCGTTTCTCAGTGCTAGGATTGCCCATGTACTCATTTCTTCTGTTGATAACTCTTCAGGATGGAATTCTTTAATAAGATTTGGACATAATATGTCTTCTTTTATTGGGAACTTAAAGTGAGGAAAACATAAAAATTTATAAGAGCTGAGTGCGCAGGAACTGTGTCTGACAGAAGCATTCACATGAATGAGAGGTGAGCGGACCGTGGGTGTGGGCTGTTAACCGGAAATGGTTGAGAGGAGGGCAGGACTTGAAAAAATCTCTTGGCAATAGTCACATCTAGTCTCAAGATTTTCTTTTATAATAGAGAGATAATGCTTTGATTGGAGAAATTACACTATAACATTGCTTCAGTTTTTAACCAAAAAATGATAACATCCTTTAAAATCAATCAAAGTGTACAGTAATGTTGATTTTGAATGTGTGGAATGTACGTCGATGCTGTTCTTTACTGTTCAGCCTTTGTATTCAAACCTTCAATCACTATTTCAAGATTTTTCTTCGAAAGACAATAAGATAGCTGGTCAGTGAAGAGCACAACCTACCATGTGTGTTTTTCTTCTGAACATTCAGTGTGTCCAGAAGGACCGATAGAGCAAATGGCTTCTCAGTATTTACAAATGGATGTAACCGTAAAGCACTGACTAGCTTTGACCTACACAGCGCATTAAAAATGAGGTTCAAATTTTATACTGGAGCACATTGTGTAAAGCTTGTATGTTCTATGTTCAAGAGCAAGTATTTCCTTTACATTGTTAGAGAAATTAAATCCAATACAGTGGAAATGGGCACATAGATGAGAATGAGTAATACTAGAGTGACATCACTGCTGCACTACACTGTCTGGCTTGTCTCTGATTTGTAACATCAATGGACCTGTAGCTGCATATGTTCTCAATAGCATTTATTACAAAGCAGTACAGTCTTTCGTTAACAGCAAAAGCCAATTATGTTTCACAGCAATAAATTTAAATGACCTGACGACTGGGCTGCATGTTTTAGTAGGTAGGGGAAAGGGAACTACTGAAAAATTCATAAAGGGAATGAAAACAACGACTACACCAACACAAGTTATACTGTCACTTACTTCTGGCATGGATTCCAGGTCTTGTGTATGCAAACTTGATACCCGTCCCAGTGCCTCTGTTGGTGTGCCTACAGGAGAATGGCTTTGCTGAACTAAATCAGGTAAATTGACATGGCCTGCAAAGCCGTTGCTATCTGCGTGGCCAGAACGCTTAGTTTCTTCCCCAGTCTGTAGAAAAAAAAAACAATGTTGCCACACAATTTTATGTTACAAAACAAAATCAAAAGCAATTGGGCCTTATGTTGTAGAAGGTTAGCCAATATGAAGCATTTACTGCACTACAAGGGAATTCTCATTGCTTTTACATGCTTAAACCATTTTTCCCACTAAGAAAGGCCATGTTGGGATGGTAAGTTAATTGCCAGCCATCTCTACCGTTAACCCCTATTGGACAAAAGGACAACATTCAATGTTTAATCAGCACAATGATGGAATGCAACATTTTAACAAAGGAACTAAAATCGTTATATTCCAGGATTGATGTAATACAACATTTCCAGTGAGGTACATGACTTTATCCTGGTAACTTTAAAAAATATGATAAAATTCAGTCGAGTGAAATGCAGCTGATCTTGAATTGCATGAGATTATCTTTTCAATAATAATAATAATACAGATGATATGAACTGAACTTTAAATTAAAGTATTGTTCTTAGATTTTTAATGGGCCTTAATCACTTTGACAGTACTGTATCTCTGATTTAAGTGGAATGGACTCAGCATGGGTAGATCCTCACTTTTAAAAGAAAGAGCACAAGTAATTTATTAAATGTCAGCCATTAAGTACATTTGGAATAATGGCTAATCTAAACAGTCTTGAAAGAAAACATTAGCGACAAAGAAATTATAAGAAATGAGTACAGTAGTCAGAAAACAGACTTAGGGTTGAAGGCCAAATCCTGAGAACATAGAAGTGTTATGATTCCAGAGTTTGGATACATGCTATTTTCATTTTCTGCACACATTTTTTTGTTTTTGTTTGTAGTTCTTGACTATTTTTAATTGTTATTTATGCTTTTGCATCACAAAACGTGAAAAGGCTGGAAAAAATATGGTGTTCACAGAATGAAATTTTAAAGCCAGGAGATGAAAAAATCAAAATGGACAGACAAAAAAGTACCGGCTGATTCAGGAAACTGTGAAAACAGAATATCTGCTTCTAGCCAAAATGAAAGTCAAAAGAGAAATCAGAAAAATACTGCCAAACAGTCTGTAACAACCTAAGAAGAGAACTGCTGTAAGTAAACTTTATCAAACACGCCAATGCAGTCCTCAAATGATTACCTAGTTAAGGCTGAGGAGCTGTTAAGCTAAGCAGCTGTTGATAGTCCTCAAAATTTCTAAATTGGTTCTTATTTCAGTTCTTCTAGAAGTTATATTTCATTACTTGCTGTTGGAAGTTTCTATTATTTGGCGATCTTCTTGTCTGTCAGTACCCATTTCTTTCTTGTTCTCATTCTTGCATTCTGTATCCTGGATTTTGTCTTGTATGCCTTTGAGCCATCGTGTTTGCCTGCTGCTCAATTTCTCTATATTTAGGATCACTTCTGCTTGGCTTTGTGCTGCAGTGTCTTGTCTTCTTATTGTTTCTCATTCTCTGTTGCTTAAGCACCTTCTGTAATTTGCTTGACGCTCAGCAGATGGCTGTTCTTCTTCTTTTTCTTCTTCCTACTGTAATGGCAACTTTGCCATAAAAACACAAGCACAGGTTGCTTTGCCATCCTTTATGCATGTTTAATAAAGTTTGATGTCAATAAATATAATATATTCCAAAAAAGGAAGTTGTTTTTATATCACATTATTTTTAAAAGGTACAGTAAGGAGCCTTTCGTGTAAGGGAGGGGGCCTTGGGACACAAACCAAAGGCAACCTATAAAGCACAGTAAACTCACTGCTGCCATTTGTTTACACATGTAAGAACTCACACTTGATTGTGAATTCTGAACACACACAGTATTTGATGATCTTCTTGACAACTGGCATGCACTTCTCTGTCTTTCTCCTTCTTGCATTCTCAGGTTAAGGAGAGGGTTTCTCCACCAGTTGTTTAGACATGTAAGAACTCACACTTAATTATGAGTTTTGAACATGTAGTTTGTAATTGTCTTGATTGTTGGCATATGCTTCTGCCCCTTTCTTGTTTTCACATTCTGCATCCTGCAGATGATGCTCAGCAGGTGACTCTGGTCTCCTTCTTCTCCCTATTATGGTGTTTTTTTGTAATGCAGTTGGCCCCTGTGATTTGCCTGATGCTCATCAGATGTCACTTGTCTTCTTTTCTTTCCACCATGTTACTTGATTTTGCAGTTTGTTTGCTGTAATAAAGGCATGAGCACAGGTCACTTGGCAGAGGTTACCACATCTAAATTTGTTTTAATTTCCAGAACATACCACGTCATACGATTTTGATTAACACCAAGGTCAAGGTACTAGCTCCAGTAGTTTGAAAGTAATCACTTGACAGACAAACCTTAACATTTTATAATATATGATAACAATGCGACTGTAGAAATGTCTTTTAGTAATTGTCCCAAAGGGATGAGGCCAGAACCTTCATGCTACCATCTTAAATAGGTGGAGAATCATAATGCATAATTTCTTTGTCACATGACCACCAATAAGCAAAATAAATGTAAACAAAAAAAAAATGTAAACAAAAAAAAAACCAACAACAATAAGATCAGGCAAAAATATACCATGGTGGCTGGAAGCCATGATGCATGACACCAGAAATGTTTCAGTTCTGAACTTTATGTGCCATAGCTATACTGTACATTTAAACCTTTCTAGGGGGATGTGCTATGTGAGATGTGATATACAACCATATGACCTCATCCTAAAAGGACAGGTGAATGTGGATTGGGTTTGGTTGTGACACAACAGTCAGCGTGGAGCTGGCGGGGACAGACAGAGTTTACCCTGACAGAAGGGATATCGTGGAGCTTCCCTCGTCTTGGGATCCTACAGCAGTATTAGCAAGACAAATACCTAATTATTACACTGCAACACAGACATCTCAAGCATGCTTTTTTTCATATCAATATTATGCTATCTGTTGTAAACATATCCTGTGGGACAGATTCCCCAAACATGACAGTCGCTAAAGGCTACTAAACTGGGAATGACTGCACCAGCTGTGCTTCCACTGGCCCCAAATGTCCTACAACAGCTGGTGTCTTATTCTCTATCAACACTTTTCAAGATTCTTTTATCATTCTCTTCCACAGATTCTTGAGGTTAGCTGTAGTAAACTGCACATTGAAAGATGATGTGAGTTTTTTCCATGCCACATTCCTTCTAAGTACTATGGAAGTATCTTTGCAAGTGTCCTTCAAATTTGTTATTAAGTTTCCCACAACATGAATCATATAGAGCTTGTGCTCTAGTGCACAGCTGTTGTTGTGGTTATGTAATTTTTATGGATATTGTCCAACTCTGACTATATAGTAAACTATATAGTAAACTTGCTTCGCTTGCCCACCCCCGGGTTTGGATTACCGGATATACAATTTAAAGAGATTCATGGGAATTGTTACATATGCATTATTTTCACTTTTATTTTAAAACTTTTGTAAAAACAATACTTTATTTCCGGCCCGGGCGTGGTTACATCTCTTTCTCGCAGGACATTTTATGCTGCTTGCGTTGTGAAGGGGGTGCGGCTGAACGCACATTAAGGAGACGCCGTCGGATCATCTGCTGTCTTTCTGCTGCTGGCGAGCTGCCTGTTCTGCTTGTCTCGCTGCCCAATCATTTCAAAGCCTGTACAGCAGCTGTCCTTTTCCCACTTTGCATCTCTGTCGCTCGCGTTGCGAAGGCAGTTAGGGTGGCCGAACGCATGCTAAGGAGAAACAGTCTGATCATCTGCAAGCTTTTTGCTGCTGGCGAGCTGCGTGTTTTGCTTGTCTCTTGTCGTTGTTTTAAGAGCTGGGAGCATATGAAGCATGTCTGCCAACAGCAATCCAACAACTGCTAGGTTAGATGTCCATGGACTTGTTTTAAATGGTGTTTCACTGCCTTGTCTCCCGTGACGTTGTAAAAACAATACTTGTCCTTTATTTCCGGCCCCGGGCGTGGTTAAATCTTTCTTTCTTTTTTTTCTGTTTATTAATTTTTATTGTAATCATTCCATACAAATAGATCAATTTATAACCAAACAAAATTGAAGACAAATCAAACCCCACCCCTGAGAAGGAGAGCTTATCCAAAGGAGAATTGCTTAGGGCTTTTTAATAAGGCAACAATAAATAAAAGAAAGGAAGAAATAAATATATAGGTAAATAAGAGATGGTTAAATCTCTTTCTCAGGATTTATAATGCTGCTCGCGTTGTCAAGGGGGGGGTTGGGGGGGGGGCGGCTGAACTCATGCTAAGGAGGTGCCGTCTGATCATCTGCTGTCTTTCTGCTGCTGTCGCGCTGCTATCAGTCTTCCGTGCTGTTCTCCACCCTCCCTCAATCGGACCTAACAGTCACTTAAAACAAAAAAGGCTTCAACCTGGCTAGGACGCTATAATACTTTTGAATTTTACTGCATTCATATTCTTTACCTTTCTCTGCATGTGTATCGCGCCATCATTTGTTTGAACCTTTCAAATTCCACTGCCTTCATAATCTCTTATCTGCCTATTTTTCTTTCCAACGCTTTTGGGTCTCTTTTCTCCGCGCTGCTCTTTCTTTTTTGCTTAATGTATTGTCCTTATACGTTTTATATGTGCTGAGAGCACAGGATCTGTGTGTGCTACGTGTCTTTACATGACTGATTGTTCCGTGCTCTTATTTGATATTGGTTGGGTTTCGTGGGTCTTTTAATTGTCTTCTGAGAAGTTCCGAGAAGATCATGTCTCGTTGCCCTGCTTTTCATTTCCAGGATTTTTTTTTTTATAATAGAGAGATACCTTCTGACAAAAACTGAACTATTAACCTTATTAGAATAAGGTTATAATGTTACTTAACAGGGATAATGGAGGATTCAGTTTTAGCCCCATATAAGCTATACAAAATGGAATGTTTGTAAGGTTAGCTCTGTGTGACAGTAGAATAGCCTTTAGATTGAAGTTAGACGGCCAGAAAGAAACATGAACTGTTAGACAGGTAGGCATTAAGGGCATATAATTTTCTAAAGTTTGTTATGTTACGTTATGTACATAATGTACGTTATGTGATGAATGAAATAACATATACTGTAGAAACCTTAAGAAATGTAACCTAAATATTTAATCCTCAAGCACAAAATCATAGGTTTTCCATTTTCCCTTTTCTGCATGTATTATCAACTTTTTAATCTTATTTTTTGTGTAAACTGTTTGCTTTGAATTTTACTAAAAGCTTTAAAAAGAAGACATTTGGACTGTGGAGTTTTTATATATATAGTGAGTCATATAGTGGTGGAATACTTGTCTGGTAGCTGCATTTGAACTATTTTTAACTATTTGGAAATACTCGACAAATGCAGCTACAAATGCTTTGTTCAAAGAAGTGAAAATACAAGAATTTCATGCCAGGTCATGCGGGTAACACTAAATATAAAACAGTTCCAGGCTAACAGTACAGTTTATTTTTTGCACATTTTTCCAATGCATGGCTTTCCCTTCCACGCGGGTCTGTAAAAAACAACTGAAACACTTTCCTTGTCTTTTTTCTTTCTTTCTTTTCATCTTCCTCTTACTTCAGTTCTTCTCCACTCCATTACACCTCAGGCTTGTCCACTGGCCCCTGCCAAAGTCCCGAGTAAAGTGGGGTGGCTTCTTTGATGTCAGACCCAGGCAGCACTTCCTCACTGGGCTGGCACACCTCTGGGTCAGGCAGACCCCAGGGTTGTGCTTCAGGACTACAATACCCATGCTGCCCTCCTGGTACCTCTGGGTCAGGCAGACCCCAGGGTTGTGCTTCAGGACTACAATACCCATGCTGCCCTCCTGGTATGTGCATGGTTATTCCAGCCCCAGCCACATGGCAGCTTGCAGTTCTTATAGCCATTCTCCCCATACATCCATATTACAGAACAGACATGACACAAAACCCACCAGCCTGGTCAGAAGGCTGGTTCCACCCAGACATCCATTTCAACTAATACAGTTTTACGTTTGTTATCAAATATTTTTCAGGTGAAATTTTTACATTCAATGGTCCTGAAATGAGAATTACAAGGCCTTGTCATAAGCCCCAAAATGACACACTTTTACAATAATCCAGGAGTTCACCTTGCAACATAAATCATTTGCATTTGATTTAATACAGTGTTTCAAACAATGTGTGTTCTGGACGGAAGATTTATGTTGGATTTCCAAGTTATGTTTTGCATGTTTTTTATCCTGTGCTCCACCCCTTTAAATGTAAATGTGGGAATGCTGTGTAATAATTAAACTTAGTCCTGATCTTCTTCCATTGTTTACTTCTGCAAAACATAAACCTGAGCATCATCCCCTGCTAGATCCACACTATGCAGTCTGGTCTTGACATGGTGCTAATATGTTACTGTCTGCAACTGGCCCAATGTGTTTATTTGTTTTGAGTGTTTTTATTATTATTCACCTTGTAAAGTGTTCCATAAAAAGCCACTAATAAAGCAAAGCGTAGATCCTTAAAAGGTTAAGAGAAATAAGCAAAATGCAATGAGAAGAATAATAAGTATATTTCAGGATATAAATTAAACATTTCTGATTGCTCAGTTTTAACTCTCATACTGTTTCAAACAACCATCATGATTATAACTATACTGTATGAATAAAATGACTTCATAACATATAACATCAAATTGCAAATAAAATATATACTGGTGAACATCAGCACATCTTCCAACATAAAATATGAACATATTCCAATACAAGAAAAGTGCAGCTGTAGTCCTGAGTATAAAATGTTGCAGAAGGGACATATGAGGATGCACAAAGAGTATAGGACTGGGATGATTTGCTTATGAAAGGAGAAATCCACTCTAAACACTAGTGGGGGTAGTGAGGAGCAGTAAGCAGTGTCAGGTATTACACCAGGCTACTCTCTGGCTCCAGTTTCCCCTGTCTCCCCCCGTCTACTTATGTTCTCTGCTAGCACTCCTCACGTAGAAGTCAAATGAGGATGAACAGGTGGGACACCATTTGAATTCAGTGCTCTTGCATTGTGTTGTCTTTCCCTATAAGAAAAGTGTTCCAAAGAATTCGACCTTTTTATGGTGGTCAGTGATTTGCTTCTGGAGGAACAGTGGAGAAATAAATATACTTTTTTTTTTACCTAAATAAGTGTAACACATATTTTTCTAAGGAATGTTAAAATAACTTGTTCTGTAAAAATGGATGAGAAGTTTGTTTCATTTGTTTAGGAGACAATCTTCATTCTTTGCACCTTTTCCAGCTTTCCTTCAGTGTCCTCTGTTTCTGCTCCAGTATTGCTTCCTTCCGTGTTTCATGTACAACATCAGTAAAAGGATCAAAGTTCTGCCTCGGCCACTACTTTTAAGTGCTATACAGCATCCTTTGGGCATGTCTATCTACTTAATCACTTTGTGGTAAAGTGATGGTAGATGCAGGGGGACATAAACATGGAGTTCTGCTTACATCAATGATCTTGATCTCCTTGTTTGCTTTTTCAGTTTATTGTTTTAATGATTTTGACATATTCCATGTTGTTTTTGGATCTTTGCCCTCCTTTTGATTTTTTAGATACTTTATCTGTATTATGTTTTGGTAATTGTGGAATTGCAGACATTCAGTATAAAAACGTTATCAGTTCTCTCTTGCTTCAAACTAAATAATTTAAAAAAATTCATATAAAAAAAATAAAGTTATAATTAAAAATAAACATCCGTCTTCCAACAAAAGCATATATAGATCAGCTAAAACTGTGGAGTTAGGCTGCTACAGCTGCAATAGCTAGACTATTCAATCTATTTTTATGTATTTGTTTTGAGAATTTGTGGATATTATGCAGTTTATGCTCACCTCTCTCATCATTAGTGTACCATCCTTCGTGGAATTGCCAAAGGAATCTGCATGAGGGCCATCTTGACTACCCACCAGGCTTAGTGTATAAGACTCATTCTCCTCTTGGATTGTGGTAGGGCTGCATATTTAGAAACACACATATTTAGAATCACTAGAAAACAATAATTTCTGCAGTTTATAAGCTGGTCAAAATGTAACAGAAGCTGAATATGCATATGTGAATATCAAAACTCTGTGAATGTAAACAAATAAATACAGACCTAAATAGTACAAATTTTAACTTTTTTGGGTGTTGTTTGTGTGCCAACATTAAAAAAAACAATTATAAAAATCATTTACTGAAGAGTAGACCCAGGATACAGATAGTACACAATACATTGAGCTTTTATTATACTTGTATGAGGAAAAATGTGAATGAAGAGCCCAAGGTCAGTGGCAATAAAAAAGTGTGGCACTTACCCAAGTATTTCAACTATGACAGCCTATGTGCAAAGATTTCTTAATGAAAAATGTCTGAGATGGCAATACACTTTAGAGCAATACTCTACAATATTGTGATGGTGCTGACATGTTACACCAATGAAAGATTAGTCACCCATACTAGATGAGCTGGCATTCCATCACTAGAGGCAAGGGGCGCTTATAAAAATGGCAAGCCTGCAATGTCACATACAGTTTTCCAGCTAGTGTGTCAAAGGTGAGCAGTCCTTTAAAGGATGGAAAGAAATAGCCATGTAAAGGGCAAAAGAGCACCAACGCTACATTGGCGTCATAAGTGGGACAAAAAGAAGGACTATCATTCGATTTGGCAAAGTGCAAAGTACTGTGGAGACTGCAATAGACCTGCTTGGCTTTTCGGAGAAATTGTTGTGGAGTCTCTTGAGGCTGAGATCCAGAAACTGGAAATCCTTTTGCAGCATCAGTACAGGGGGGGAAGACAGCCCAGAGACTGTTACTCCTGTAGCTCCACAACCCCTTCTCCATCAGCTAAGGTCCATTGGTTTGGGCGCATGGAGCTGGAAAGAAGTGTGGCAGATCAAGTTGCCATTGACCCCAGGTGAGCAGTATGATGCAGTGATAAAACTGCGCAGGCAAGGGGCGAGGCAGATTATAAAGGCATTATGGGGGAGCCATGGAGGGAGAGTCTTGGACCTGCATTGGTGTTTGTAGCATCAGTTCAGTAAAGGAAACCAGTCTAGATACCAGTACATTTGCAGCTTCATACAAGAAGGTTTCCCTGCTCACCAATAATCAACAGATCACCCCACAGAAGTGCAGCATTTAACGCCTCTGCTGCACTGCATTATAGCACCTACTGTGCCACTTGATAATGAAATGCTTAAGATACCTGCTGATGTGCCCTCGTCACTGGCTGTAGTGGAAGAGACCACCCAGCTGCTTCAAAGAGCTCTGTGCTGTTTCAAGAAGATGGAAGTATTTGATTTGACAACAACTTTGAAGGTAGAGTAATGTAACAGTGCTGATTAATTACATCAGCCAGGTATTAGTCACCCATATTATGAGCTGGATTTCCTTCACCAGTGGCAGGGCTATCTATAAAAACAGCAAGAATGCAATTTTGCAAGCAGCTTTCCATCTAATGTGTCAAAGGTGAGCAGTCCTTTAAAGGACAGCAAGCCACCGAAAATAGCCATGTAAAGATCAAAAGAGAGTCTATTCTGGCACTGAACGCTACAAACCCAAGTATCATCTAAAGATCAATGGCAAAAAAAATGCATGGCACCTACCACAAGTGTTTCACTATCCATATCTATGCAAGGATTTCTTAATGAAAAAATGTGTTAGATGGCAATACACTTTAGAGCAGTACCCTACAATATGTTTCAGACCTAAAATCATTCTGCTAAAGTGAATGATACAGTAGGCCACTTGCAGTCTATTGGTATTCCTTAGCATAAAGTCGGTGTGAAACAGAAGTATTTTTGTCTGGATCGAAGAAAGTTGGATCGATTGTTCTGTGGTTAATGATTTAGAGGCATTCCCCCAGACCTAACAATGAAGAAGTTTACTTTCAAGGATAAGCTTAAGTGTCAGATGACCAAAAACAGTTCCTTATATTGGTACTCAGAACAACATTGTTAAAGTACATAAACTACTATTTCCCATTGTGAAATGTGAATTTCCCATTGGGATTAATAAAGTATCTATCTATCTATCTATCTATCTATCTATCTATCTATTGGATGCTACAATAGCATTAGTCAAAAGGATACTTACTGAAGTAACCCAAAACTGATAAAGCATAACAAGTCAAAACATTAGCCACAGTAGCTGAGCGGACAGACAGACAAGAACTGCACTGTAGTAGGATTTTGGGTTAAAAGTGGATCTGATGATAGCGAGTTAAATTTTACTTTGGCAAAATAAATTAACTGAAAATTGGTTACCATATACAACGTGTAAGTTTTGGACCCTTGTTTTTTTATCAGAAATGATAGGAAATGTCAAAAATATTTTATTGTCACATAACTACAATAATGTAACAAATATCATACATAGAAATAAAATGAGAATGAGAAGCCGAAGTGCCTTTCAAGGCAGGATGCATAAATTGGCTTGACAATGGTGTGTTCATTTCGTGAGATTAGCCAGTAGGGAAGAGTTTTATGAACACAAACAGTAGTCATGTTTAAATTTTATGTTTTTTTATGTCCATAATGGACCAATATTATGAAAGAGATCTAAATTTCACTTTGCTCAGATATGGATACTCTGAGCTTACGAAGTACTTAACCCACTCTTACAGATTACAATTTTTCCTTTGATCATACTTTGAGACCAACTGATTTAGAGATTGGAGTTGAACAAGTAAACTCGTTATTTTGTTTCATATTGTTGTCCCCTTATTATGTCCATGGCTTCAATTCAATTTTCATATTGGCAGATTAAAAAATCCACATTCAGGACAAAACTAAAATAATGGAAAAGGTGACTAGACAGGAAGATGGTTGACACATTATAAAAATCGCTGCTTTATTTGGGAGAGATTAAAGTGTGAATAGATTACTGACTCTAGCTTTGCAATGCCTGGAGTTTTATACTGATGTAAAATATCTGGCAAATTCTTCATTAATGTGGTAACATTTTGGGAAACTTATTAAGGTGGTTTGGTATTTTTATAGTTGGGATTTGGTATATACTCTCTTTAGGTCTATATAAAAGAGACTCTGAAAGTGAGAATAGGGTCACCCAAGGAACCTATCGTAACAAAACACATGGCACTGTCAGCAGGATTTTGGGAGTATCATGTCTTGAACCCAAGTCTAAATACCGTTTTGTTGGGTTATTTGAAGTAATAAAGTAGTTAGTTACAGAGCATATAGTATGGCAAGACTGCTACTTGCTCGTCCACAGGGTTAGCAGGCTGAGTCGGTCAACCCAACAGAATGGATAACACGAAACAAGGTAAGTATCATAAGTGGAATTAAGTCATTTGTACTAGCCTCCATGTGTCAAGGTTATTCTCAGGGACCATGGTGTTCCAGTTTTTAGGTCTAGGTTATATCTTGGGGCACATTTGTGTTGTTTGTGCCAAAGCTAGTGGGTCCATATGTGGATTACTGAAAAGTGACAACAGGTAGTACATCTCTCATAATCAGTAATTAAGAGGATAGGGTCAGTGTGTAAGTTTATTGTGTGAGTGGAATTCAACTCTTATCAAACTTGAGGGAGAATACAACAAATACAACACAATTAGAAGTCAAATGTTTTCAAGAAGTTAATAATAAGCAGAATAAGCAAACCAATCTCTACTACAAACTTTTAAACTGATCACTTCCTCAATGCTGGTTGTATTATAGTATAGTTTCCTTGTTTAATCCTCATCAAGACTAAGAAATTGCAGGCCGGTCACATTTGAAAAGAGAATATCTTGAAAATAGAAAACATGGAGATAATGAATTGGATCAAGGATGTTAAATTTCAAATGCTTACAAATAGTGCTCTGATAGACATAGAGAATTCTCTTACATTATCCTTGGAATGTCACTGACAGGAACAGTTCCATCGTGCCCTTCATTCTCACCATCCTCTTCATCCTCACTACTTTCAGACTCTTCACTAGAAGATGAATAGTCTGTCACTTTGATTGGTGGGCGATTAGTTTCATCCATGCGTAATTCACGTAGTTCTTTGGCCAGCGCTGTCAAGTCCTGAATATAAAAGTTAACACTGCTTTCAGCATATCATTAACTACACGGGAAAGGAATGTCAGCGTCAAGACATGAACTGACAGAATTAGAAACCCAGGCACTTTCAATTCACTCAGATGTTGACAATTTTCATTCAGAAATGTTCAAAGAAACATTTGACCTTTGCTTATGCTTTTATGTAGCCTGAGCAAAACATTGATTGAATTTCTAAAAATGAAAATACATTAAATGAAGATTTCCTTCAAAGGCTGGATATACAACATCACTACAGCCTGGCAGGAACTCAATCTACTCTTTCCTAATGATTGATCTATGTTCAGCATTCAGATTTAATCTAGACCACGGACACATCAGATCAGGGCATGCAGTGAATTTTAGAAACGGTGAAATACTGCAGTATGAGATTTAAAGTGACAGCTTACATACATATGAAAGCTTAACACTTTTAGAAATTTTAGGTATTTAATCATTGTGGATGCTTTTTTAAAGGATCAAAACACCAAATGTGTTTGGTGAAGGTTTCATTTTTTGGAGGGTTCAGTTAAAATCAGGACAAGATGCGATGCTTAGTTTCCACCCAGCATTAGTAATACTGAACTAGATTCACAAGGTTTGAACATTAGAGTAGGGATGTCAAACTCAGATCCTGGAAGGCCACAGCAACTGCAGGTTTTCCTTCCAATGATTGAGTAACCTGCAATCAGTACTGCTGTTAATAGAACACATTTCTTTTGCCGTAACTTTAATTGAGATGGAAAGTGAGTCAACACATATCAAGCTTACACAGGGATCTAAAATTCAATTCCTTGGGGCACACCATTTTTGCTCTAGCCAGTTTCTTGTCTAGAAAACTAATATCTGCTGTTAATGTAACCAGTTATTTAATTTTACGGCTTGCTATTATTCTTATTCAGTATTTATTCGGCACTCTCCTAACACTAGACATTTCAAAACCTGTCAATTTCTTTTTCCTGATGTCATGAACCTGGAGTCCCAAAAGTACACAAGTCCCATAAATACTTCCAGAATTGCCTACTGGGGAGGGGATTACTGTCAAAATCTTAACTAGAAACAAAAACCGCCTCGAGGAATCTTTATAGAATAAGATTTACTTTTAACCAAAATGCTCTGTAGCACAAGAAGCTCCATGGAGCAAGGAAAGCCAAGGGGCAAACACAATCCCAATACAAATATCAAACAATGCTCAAAAGCAAATGTTCAAAAATCCAATCACAATAAGCACAACAGAAACACTCCACTCCCTAGCGCACTCAAAATTATCCGCCAGGAACTATGAGAGGCTCTCCATATTTATAGGAGGGTAGTTCCTGGTGGTGATTGGCAGGCAGTCACACGTCTTGGGGAACCACCAACAAAACACATGGAAGAAAAGAAAGGCAGCTTATTGTCATAGATAAAAGGAATAAAATGCATAATAAACAAAAGAAACATTAACATAAACAGATTGTCGTTATCTGGAGGGCCACGAAAGCACAATTTCAAAAAGTTGCCCACTACTCGGGGAGAAAACACCATCAAAAGCCCTGGCTAGAAACCCAAAGGACTGAGAACAAATCTTTATGAAATAAAAGCTTATTGCCACAAAACTGGCTGTGTAAGCACAAAGCTCCGAAGAGCACAAAGGAGATGCCTGAAGAGACAAGGCAGACACAACAAAATCTGCATACAGAATACAAAGGCATTGATCGAAACAGAGCAGAAGTTCAAAAATATCAAACAACTCAGCCCCAATACAAAATCCAGAGGGGAGGTCAAAAACAGAGCAAGGGTTCAAAAATCCAGAAAAAAGCAATAGCAAAAGCACAGAAACTCACAAAAACTCTCCACTCCCCAGTGCATTCAATGAACCGCCAGGAACTATGGGAGGCGATTGGCAGGTGACCCCGCCCATTGGGGAGCCACCCACAAAACACAAGAGACATAATAAAGGCCATTCCCCTTTACCAACACACACAAAGAAAAACAGATATAATAAATAAAATAAACATTAGTATGAATAAATGGTATAAAATTAAACAAAACAAATGAGGGACACAACTTTGAACAATACCCAGGGGGAAAATGCTGGCTGAACCATGACATGGATGACAGAAAAATGGATAAGAAGCACAACTTTGAACCCCAGTCAGGGGAGAAACCCTTACTGGAATATGACACCAGAGAGCGCCATTAACATGTTGTGAGGACCGGAGCAGATCAATATTTCCTAGACTTTCATTTTCTTGTCTTGAAACATTTTATGAAAATAGTAATTGTATGATGAGCACATAGATTCAAATGGGATCAGGTTAGCTGGTCATCTGTTGTCTTGCTTTACATCTCATTTTTGTTTACTTGAACAATTAAGGGTTCTAAATCTTAAAGAAGCAAGTTAATTAAAATTAGGCAAAAGAAGTATATTTCATTAGTGGCAGTCATTATGAAAATAGTTGGAAAGAAACCTATAGAGACTATGGCCCTCCAGCATCTAAGTGTGACAAATCTGTATTGTAAGAAAGAAACTGGTGTATTTTAAAGCTTTAATAATATCAAGTAATAATTAAACCATCTTATATGTAAACGTCTACGCATGGAAATGTGTGTGTCTGTCTGTCCGGCCCAGAAGTACGAGGTGGCCAGGAAGTGCAAGGCTACAGCATGAAGCTCAAAGAAAGCTACTCTGTCGTCACAATAAAACCGCTGAGAAAAGAGAAACTTGGTTAGCTGATAATACACAAGTGAGGCGAGCACATCGTCAAAACGAAACCTCAGAGGTTAGAGAAACTCGCTTAGCCACTGATAGACAACAGAGGCGAGCATGTCGGTAAAACGAAACTGCCGAGGAAAGAGAACCTTGCTTAGCCGCTAACACACAACCAATGTGATTAATTGATTAAAGTGCCAGAATCCATGGTTTCTAGAAGCCCGGGCTTTTTGCAGCATGGGCTAACACAGCTTGTATCTTTATAATCTGGAAAGACACAAGACCAGAGAAGACCAGAGAGAGGCATTGCAATTCCTGTTAAAGGATGAATAGATTGAAGGAGGTAAGCAGACATGAAAGGTCCTATATGAGATACAACCATTATGTTGAATTATTTATAATGCAAGGATCATACCAAAAGTAATGGACAAATTTAATTACAAAGAAATCAATGACAGTATTGCAATGTGCTCTGTTTAAATAGTAACATCAACTACCTAAGTTACACGTTCAGAGTAAGACATGAATGTGAAAGAGAAAATCATCACAAATGACTTTCACAGACAAGCATATGGAGACAACAGAATGATAAAATGATGGGTAATGTGCTTTAAAGATTGCGACTATACACATAAATAATCATCCCCATATAAGTGTGTTGGGGGACAGGGAAAGGGTTCTTTAGCATTAAATTCAATAATCTGATGATGCCGGACCATGTTTTGCTAGCATTTGTTTGCACTAAACTTTAAAAATGTGCCTGGTGATGCAATTTTTTTATTCAGGTGTACATCAGGCGGTGCCACTAGTTACTATCACTCTCTTTCTGTCTCTTAGCGGCTACTTAAAATCAGAGTATGTATCAAAAGTAATGAGCATATTGAAATTATCAATAAAACATCTGGCAATATTTATTTCAATGCATAGTATTGTAACTTATTCTACTAAGATGCCCAGGTCATGTAACTGAACACCCATCAACCCTCATCTCTGGTGAAACTCTGGACGTTTTTATCCATTATCCATGTCTTGGCAGCCAACTATCTCAGAAGGCAGATATCAAGGAACAAGTCCAGCACTGCATCAGCTCTTCTGGAACCTCTTTCCGTTTGTTGCATTGTCACATGTTCTAGAACTTAAACCTAAAGAAGGAAACCAAGCTAATGGTCTATAGTGTTAACTGTTGTGGCAAGCGGCTGGGGGCGGTACCCACCTGGGATGTCCGGAAGGACCGAAGGAGGGATTACGCCTCCTCCGGACCACAAGGGGGCGACCGCTCTGGTGGCTATGGGGACCACGGGAAAGGAGCATGGAAGCTCAACCCAATAGGGGCCTGTGGTCACACCCAGGGAGTGACGGCAGAACCTCATTGGGAGGCACCTGGAGCACGTCCGGGTGAGGATAAAAGGGGCAGCCTCCCTCCATTCGATGGCTGGAGTCGGGTGGAAGAGGACGGAGCTCGGAGGAGAGGAGTGGAGGTGGTTGGGAAAGGAAAAGGCATTTTGAGTGGCCAGGACTGAAGGGTGATTGGTGCAGGGGCACTGGGTTGTGTGTGCACTTGTATATAATAGAAATGAAATAAACGTGTGGTGGTCATTAAACCTTCGGTGTCCGCCTGTCTGTGTCCGAGCCAGTCTCCACACTGTATATAAGCTAATTGTCTATAGAACCAGTTTTCTGCCATTATTACCTAAAAACTCAACAGTGGTTTTTATCAGTGCTACCTTTTGAAGATTCTCTACATCAGCTGGCAGGCACCAACTCCAGGATCTTCACTGAAGCAGTGACAACCATGATCCTGCAGTTCCAACTCCACAAAATACCTGACTCCTGCTTCCCAGACAATTAATTCACGTCTAGCTGAGCCAAAACAACCAGAGGAAACAGTTCATGGGCACCCTCAAGGTCTGCCATTCAAATTTTCAGATGCGAATCAATATATGAGAGACTCTTCCAAAAGATCATCTCCTATGGTGCCCTGCGATTCACCATACCATAGCATATTCTGAGATCGACTCTCTCTAGGATAATAGAGTAAAGACTGCAAAAAAAGAGGGAGGAAAAAAACTAGATATGTGGATGCTGATTTCAAATGGAATCTCTTGCAATTGCTCTTCCGTTATCACTGGTTTGTGAATTAGACTCCTCAGGCATCTAAGACCACATATAAAGTATAACCTTTACTGGTGTTACTCTCATTTTAAGCAAGCGCCAAGAGACTGAAAGAGAGTGATAACTAGTGGCTCCATCTGATATATCACACTGGAATAAAAATTAGGTCTCCAGACACATTTTTAGTTTTTTTTTTATTCATCTATAGTCAATGATTTATTTACATTTTCACTTTTTATTACACAAAATCTGTGACTGGTGTGTAGACTTTTTATATCCACTGTATATTACTTTTGATTACTTTTTGTATATTGAATTCCTGCCACTTTACCCATAAAAATGTATTGTACATTTTGAGATTTATGGATATATATGCTTTTCTAAAGATTTGTAAAGAGTATGATTTTTAAGTAATGAAAAAGAAGGCTGTGGCTGTTGCTTTCAGGTTACTACAGTGTGCAGGTATATTTTCTTATTAAGGCTGCATTTTTTTTTTCAAAAATATATTTATTTACCAGACAATATTAAGACCCTTTCTATTTCATGACCTAAAGGGCAATGATAACATTTTGCCAACATTGGAGTTTTCAGCTTCATTTCCCAAACATACATTCTTCAATCTTTTGAGTGAGCTACAAAAATGAAAAGCCCACAACATAAGCAAAAAAAAAAAAAAGATGAGTGAAACAGAAATGCAAGAGTGTCTATTTGGCTCAGTCAGCAGCTCTGCTGTATCTGCAGTTTGAGTCATTAACACCAAACAATCCTGAGAGAATAAAAGAATGACACCACTAACCTCATCTACGGCTTTCTTGTAGCTCTAAAAGGAGGGAAGATTGTCAGCAGCAATGAAAAGATATAAAAGAAAAAGGAAAGTAAAACAGGGGGTGGGTGCATTTGGGAAAGAAAACAAATGAATAAAGAAAAGAAAAGATAAGCAGTTAGTGATTGATAAAAGCATAGAAATAATTTAGGACAACACAAATGGTTGACTTGTGTGGTTGTCAACACTGTGAAATTTCTGATTCAGATGTGAATCTGTATATACAATAATAAGATACACCAGGAATCCCTACATGGATGTCGTCTATTGTGCACTTCTACAGGCATTTTTTTTTTTCCGAGTGTTAAACCAGGCTTTTGCTATAGATTTACAGAGCGATTAACTTCTTACGTCGTCATATCGGAGCAATCAAGTTAATTTAGATGTTAGGAATAATTTTGTGGGCACATTAAAGGTATCCAGTCTCTTCATAAATTAATGTCATCATCATCTTAATTCTGTCAATGAGGAAATAGAGGAGTATGAAGAAGAAAACAGCACTGCAGTTTAGAATCGTAAGAAGAATGGTTAGATTCTCTTCTGTTTTGCTTACATTTGTGTGAATGTTAAGACACACATGGCCCTGTCACAAATCAAAGACTAAATAATCAAAATGAAAAATAGAAAGATGTACGGCATAGTTATGTGCTTTTTGAGCATCAAATGGCTACCACTGCCTTGAATGTGTTCTCTTATGAAAACGTAAGACAAATACGTTTATGTAACTTAACTCTGAAGAGCTGACTGTCTGTGTAAAATGTTTGAGAACCTAGCCTAACAGAGATTTCTCCTTGGTAGGTGGGGATTTCTCCTTATGAATAATTTTTTATACTGACATTTGAATCAGTCTGGCCAACTTCAAGCATGTCTCCATGATGGTAACAATATTGCATATTGTACACATATGCTGATATACAGTACAAAGTGCCCCACACAGAGTAATAGTCAAGTTTTTAAAGTTAGATAAAAGAAATCAATAGAACTATACCTTGTTCTAGGGCCATAAAACAAAATTCTAAATAGCATTCTGCTCACACAGTTTAGGTACATCAATTTGATGTCACAAAGTGACTCACCTTTTATAATTGCATTTCTGAAGAAAGTTTCCACCCTTTGCTCAATTCAATACATCAGGTACTGAAGGTCAGAGTCTGTGAGATAAGGAAAACACAAGAGGGAGCAATGTAACTCACCGCTGGTCGGCCAGGTCTGTTGCTTTCTCTTGTTTCTTCCGACTTAATCTTTGAGGACTCCTGGGGAGCTGCAGATGGCTCCTCAGCTTTGCTTCTTCCTAGTCAAGCAACATATGCGAATTAGTCAATTGTTGCTCTGCTCTTTTTGATTCCTTCACAGCCTTCCACTGAGCTAGGTTTCATGGCTGATGGTAAACCCTAGCTCAGTGTGAAGATCACTCCTAGATAAGTCTATGGGTTTCTGAATGGATCATGAATAAAAACATTAAAATCCACATGTGAAACCTATAGGTTGGATGTCACCATAGTCTAATAAAAAGGTTCCTGTATGCAGATGTCAAAAAACGAAAAATCCAAATGCTGGTGCTTATCAGACCAACTGCAAATCCTTTTTGACTGGTAACTATTGACATACCTAAAAACATCTTGAATAAAATGTTCCCTGTAGCCAGCATAAAAGGTCCTTGTATCCCTGAAACAGTCACAACTCAAAACAGCCTTGCTAGTGGTAGGAAAAGTGGCAAAAAGAGTAACAGATTTATTGCACAATGAATCTCAGGGAAAGAACACACCAGCAATGCAGAACCATGAAACATCTTTTCCAGCATTCAGGGAATGCGGGTTTATTTGTACTACTGTGAACCACGTGGATTGCAGGAGCAATAATAATAAAGTCTGGTATTTTTTTAAGTCAGCGTCATTTCTTAATAGTCATGGTATATACAGTGTATCACTTAGCCAAATGGAATTGCATTCTAAAGTGAAGCATATTTTATTAATGTTAGAAAATAACTAGCCTGCTCCTGCATTTTATAATAGAGCCACTGAGTACTGGCATCCCAAGAAACTTAGTGAATGTGTACATTTTTCAAGCCAAAAACATTATTGAGTATTGATTTGCATCTTCAGATTGCAAAATTTTGCCAACAATGTAACCATTTCATTTCAAGGGAGATAAAAAGCAAGATGTTGCCATTTTAAAAAGTGACCTGGAAATGCACTTCACTTTGCTGCTTGTCTTCCTTCCTGGCACCTTACAGGGCCAGGGGCATGGAATCACCTTATAAAGTCATGGCCAGGTGCTGTTATTGAAACTGAATGTTCATGAATATTGATGCCCGGATGTGCACTGCTGTCTTTGTTCTGTAGACAACCAGACAATAATCACTGAAAAAAGCAAAATATAAAGGGAGGGGACACAGCCATAGTCAAGGTGTTTGAATCATTCCCCAGAGTGATAATGATGATAATGATAAACCAAAGATGAAGTCAAAAAAGTACTTTTACTCAGTGATGACAGTTCCTCATAACTACTGCAAATTAACGTTTATTTTTAAGGATACCAGGAGCTGTGTGCTGTCATCGTTTATAAGAGCGACCTCTGAGCTCAAGCAATATGGTTACAAAATAGTGGAGAATATCCAAAAAGAGAATGCAAAATGATGTAAAGAAGTGACAACACTGTCATACCTTTGAAAGAAATAAACAAGAAATACCTGTACTTGTAAAGTATACTGATAACACTAAAGGTCCTCTAAAAATAAATATGAATAAAGGAAGACGGAAGAAACAAAAAGTCCTCTTGATTTAGAGAAGCTGCTGAAAAGTGCGCCAGCCATGGCCATCGTGACAGGTGCTAGGGTCATGTCTGCAAACCCCAACTACCAAAATAAGCAAAGATGAGCTTATGAGATTATTTTTCTAATACAGCATTTTTATTTTCTGCATATATTTAATTCCAGAATGCACTTTGAGATAATGCGCCAGAGGCAAGTAGCTCATAAATTGTGAGGGAAGTACTTTCCTTTGCTTGTGTGAAGACAAATCCACTGAGATCTCCATCGTCAGCTCAGCACTACTTTCATTTTATCGTGTACTTCTCTTGATTTGAATTTCAATTGACTGCAAAATTCTCCCTGAACAGTAAAGTGAAAACGTGCAGACACATACAACTAGACTGACATTTAAAAGCAGTCAATTATTATTGATTTCTGGTCCTTTAGGTAAATGCTTCTTGGAGTCTTTTTCTATTACCTATGTTGTTTTCTGCTGCTGCACTATGTCTATCTGTTGTCACTTTGATTACATGATTATAGTGAATGGTAGGATTAAATGTGGCCAGGTGAGGATTAAATGAGGCCATACTGGTCACAGGTTCATATTCTACCACCTATGGTTACATGGAAAGCCAGTACTACTGCACTCTCTTGTGAGTACCATGCTTAAAGCTCTGACATCCTGACTAGGACGGAGGCTGGTTCCTTACTAGGAATGGAAAGGTCAACATGGCAGGAAAGAGATAGACAGGTGTCTCAACCAGGATGGAAGCTGGTTTCTTACCAGGAAATGTGGCCAGAATGGAAAGGCAACAACAACAACATTTACTTGTATAACACGTTTTCATACAAATGATATAGCTCAAAGTTCTTTACAAGATGAAGAAAGAAAAATAAAAAATATAAAAATTAGGCAATATTAATTAACAAAGAATAAAGTAAGGTCAGATGGTCAGAAAGGACAGAAAAAATCAAAAACAAAAAACTCCAGATGGCTGGAGAAAAAAACAAAATCTGCAGGGGTTCCGAGGTCATGAGACCTCCCAGCCTCCACTAGGCATTCTACCTAACATAAATGATCTCAATCAGTTCTCAAGGTTTTCATGCTTCACATGGAAGAGTTAGCCAATGATGGTCATGTGGACCTCTGGCCTTCAATCCATCAACGTAGGGACAGCACGGTGCTTTGATCAGGTTGTGGTGGTGCAGATCGCACCACAAAAAACCTGACAGAGAATAGCAAAAAAAAGATAGAGATGGACAGGAGACCAGACTGGGATGTATGCTTGAACTTTTCCTGGAAGGGAGACCTGTTCCAAAGTACAGATGGTGGCTCTATCCTGGGGTCATAATCTTCTCCAGTACTCAATGGAGGCAGTATCCCACTGGTGGAACCCCATATGGATATCTGCATTGCAAGATAGGAATTATAGTCCTGTGGGACAGTCAGAGTTCTTGGGTGTCGCCATGGGGAGTGCTAGAGGGAGCACTATCATCTCTTTTGAAGGGCTTCTGCCTGACTTAGAAATGCTTCCACATGCAATGCCGTGGCACTGGAAGTACTCCCGGGTGTGGCATAAAAGAAGCCAGTTTTCCTGCCATACAATTCAGAGTTGGGAGAAGGTTGATGGGATCACATGGGACGTGTGGAAGGAGGACAAAAGAGCTTTTGAGACTTTGCTATATTTTCTGAAAAGGATTAAATTGAACACTTGTGAAGGTACTGGCCTAAGAAAAGCTTCTTGTTTTTGAACCTGTGACTGTTTTGTGCAGTTGTGTCTGGGGCTTGGTAGTGCTATCTGCTGGTCACCCACTGTAATTTGTCCATAGGAGTAAAAGGTTAAGAAATGTATGCATTGTGTAACATTTGGGTGCATTCTGAGACTTAGTTAACTAGGGCCAGATCTACCATCAGGGTGTTTTGGGGGCCTTTTTACTAATAAAGCTTGTTTATCTATCTATCTGAAATGACAGATTCAGCAAGCTCAAATGGGCAATGGGAACCCTTGAAACAATTGAGTGTCTATGCGTCAAAATCAACAGTGAGAAATGCCGCTCTGCATTAAATGAACCGATGTTTGTGCACAGCATTTTTAACAGCATGATCAACTCTAAAATGTCACCCAGTGGTCTGTGGGGGTGTTAATCTGGCCTTGTAGTTAACTGTTTGAAAGCTGGAACATTTTTTCTTATTTAGTTACTTCAATAAAGTTTCAGTTCTCACATTTTTAATAATTTTATAAACAATGAGTTACATTCAAAAATAACAGTGATAACAGAATGTAATGAAATATGTTAGTAGAGTACATTAAAATGCATGCTTTTTAACAGTACATAATATCACATAGCTGAAGACTTAGCTCATGTACGTTGGCGGTGGTCCAGTAGCTTTCATAGGCAGCAGAGTCTGACTCGATGTAAAAATGGCATTGATTGATATTTTATTGTTGGTTGATGGTGGGGAGCGTCTATGGCTAATTGTACTTTGGATTTCTTAAACATAACATTTTTCAAAAGTATCCAGTGGGGAGTTAAACTCTCTGTTAAAGTCACAAAGTAAAATTGTTGGTTGTTTTGGAAATTGATGGAGAGGAAGTCTGGTGCTGTGCCTATATATTACAGTGTCAGAGAAATGCTGAATGATTATGATTTGAAGATATGGCAGTAATGTGGTTGTTTTTTTTTAATGGAACATAAATAAACACAGAGTACATATTTGTTCATTCTGTGCGTACAGAATGATGCTTACATAATTTTCGTCCTCCTTCATTCATTTTTAGATAAGTGACCTTGTTCTTTTTTCTCCTGGTGTTTCACTAACTTGTATTGGGGATCTGTTTTGCTGTCAGAGGCAGCTAAAAGGGGAAAATCCACAAAATATACAAGTTGAAATAACCCCTTTCAAGTTAATTAGTCTGCGGTGGGTTGGCACCCTGCCCAGGATTGTTTCCTGCCTTGTGCCCTATGTTGGCTGGGATTGGCTCCAGCAGAACCCCGTGACCCTGTGTTCGGATTCAGCGGGTTGGAAAATGGATGGATGGATGGAAGTTAATTAGTAACTGAACTTCACTTAATGTTTCTCTGCTTTAAGACAGATATGCCAATTCCATTTCAAAAAGAGATTTTGAAATTTCAAAAATGTGTACAGCGCACTCAAAAATGCCTCAACAGAAGCTGTCATTTTCTAATACGTTTCCTTAAGATTAAGTGTGCAAATTTCAACAAAATCGGTCCACTGGGGGCTGACTTGTTTCAAGTGGACAAGCAAACAAGACAGACACGATGCTTATCTTTTTATATAATACGCTACCGTGGCTGTACGTTTGTCTGTCCAGGATTTTAAATCACCTGTAGCTCACAAACTGTTGGAACTATTCACCTGAAATTTGGTACACATATACTACGTCACGTCTACTGTCCGCTTTCAGGGTGATGATTGACCTCCAAGGTTATTCCTCTTTTTATTTTTATTTTATTGTAGAATCAACTCTCAGCAGCGGCCAGCAGGGCGGCCGTGCAGCGCATGTGTACAAGCACTGTTCTCATCCATACCACCTTTGCCGTCACTTCCCCTACCTCTTCATATCTTAAATCATTCTTGGGACAGATTGAAGACTTTAGTGCCAGCTTAAGTGAAAATTAAAGAAAACATACTAAATAATTGCAACACAAACACTGACTTGATCAGTTTTAACATGAAAAGATGCAGACGAAAGAAGAGAAGAAGCAGGACGCTAGGGTGGAGAAAAGAAGAGCTGCTCATGAAGCAGCAAGCGCATCAACCTCTGAGCAAACTAATGCTAAATGTACAGAGAAACAGGATGAAAACTAGGAACGCTCAAGCCAAGTATATTCACTGCACGTTATCGTGCAGTGCGCCATTACTGGTCTTACAGTATATATAAATGTCTACACGTGAAAGTGTGTGTGTCTGTCCGCTCCGGAAGTGAGAGGTGAAGTCGGGGTAAGGGCTCCACCTCCGAGGATACACAAGCGAGGCAAAACGAAACCTCCAAAGAAAGTCACTGGCTTAGCCGCTAATACAAAAACGAGGTGAGCACATCGACAAAACGGTATCCCTTTTACTTTTCATCCCGCCATTAATACACAAGTGAGGCGAGCACGCCAGGAAAAGGAAACCTCCGAAGAAACGCAGTCACTTAGCCGCTAATGCACAAGCGATGCGAGCACGTCGGCAATACGAATCCTCCTAGGAGAGAGATGACCAGAGTAGTTCCTTCCAATTACCTGTGTGGGACATGGCCGGCCTTTTATCCCGGCCAATACCCCCAGGCCGCCAGGTGGAGCCCTGCCTGCAACATAGAGGTGCCCCGAGTTCCTGCAGGGCATCATGGACAGTGGAGTTTTTCATCACAGCCCTGCTGGATACCATGGGAACCTCCAGGTGACGCTGCAGGAAGGCCCAGAGACTATTATGTGCCCTATAACCCGGAAGTACTTTGTAGTCATAGCGACAGGAAGAATGACGTGCTTCCGGGGTGAAGAAGAAGAGTTTTTATCTGACCCGGAAGTCTTCCAGGTCACGTGGACAGAGAGGGCGAAACACTTCCGGGTCAAGGACTATAAAAGGACTATGGGAAATCCCAGACGTCGAGCTGAGCTGGGTGGAAGGGTGGCAACGCGTCTGGGAGTGTGGAGGATTGTATTAATTGCTTATTGGTAATTTATGAGTATTGTGGAGTGGTGGGTGCTTTGTGTACGTTATTGTTCAAATAAAAATAATATTTGTACTTTTACCTGGTGTCTGGAGTCAAATCAGAGGGTTCAAGAGGACGACAGCGCCCTCTATCTGTCACACCTGATATCTGTACATTTCAATTTTTTTTCTGATGATTTCAATACTTTCTAGGACCCCGTGGGCTTACACAGCTAGTTGTGTTATAAAAACAGAAGTTATGGATTAACATTCCATCCAGGATAGTTTCTTGACTTGAGGTCAACACTATCAGGACAGGCTCCCGCTACAAATATGTAACAAATAAAGTGTGTTCAGAAAATGTTTAAATCCCTGGAAGGATGGATAGATTTGTTTTCTGCTCACTAATTAAACAGCACACAAAGAAGGGTATGATGGAAGAAATTTGGTGCTGTCTGAGAAATGAAAGCAACTGAAAAATGTGATGTTTGCTCTGTGGAGAGCAGAAGGGGTAATTAAAAGCATTAGAGGCTAAAGAAGACACACATTATTGAATCTCCAGGGCAGTCACAGAGGCCAGGGATTTAAAAAAGGATAATAAAGTGCCAGTCAAAAATAGCTCAGACATTTGTCATCTCTAGAGACGATTTGCACTTTGGCATTGAAAGCTTTTGTTTTGGGTCAGGCTTGTTTATGAAAAGGTACACAGGAAGAATGGGACTCCACGTTCACATTTATTCGTTCCTTTGTGGAGAATGCAGAGTGATACAAGTTTAGCACATAAAACAGAATGCCATGATGCTTTGGTCAGACAAATTCCAAAATTAAGCCTGGGTATCAGGAGCAGTGATAATAAATGCAACACTAATAACATCGCAATGGATTTCAAAGTCTAATTGGACCAAATTAAGTAAACAATATGAATAGAATCAGAACATAATAAGTGAAAGCATTTTTATACATAGGACTTACATGTGTTTATTTATTAACCACTTTATTAAAATAAAACATGTCAAAATGCAAACCTGTGAAGTTTAACATGTTTGAGTTGAGAGAAAATCAGACCATCTATCAGTTATCTGAGTATATGTGCAAGGAGGAGCTGGTGCAGCCAGAAATATCTCATCAATACAAGTCTATGAACCAAATCTGATTGAAATTCATGCAGAATTTTGGATACTTAGAGGGGAATCCAAAGAAAGAGTCATAGTTTATGCACAAGGCAAATTTGATCCAATCTAAGTCTCAGAAATAAGTCACACTAATTAGATTTTTTGCTGAGCTTTTTAATGGCTCATTAATGCTTCAGAGAAATGTGATTACATGGGTGTCAGGGTATATATATTTGAGGTTTTGGGGTCAGATTCGACCGCTACAAATAAAATTCTACATAAAAAGTTGAATAATTTGGAACATAAATTCAGGTGACAGACCTTGTATGTTGCAGAATTTCAAGGAGATGAGAAGATACAATGCAAATATGTTTGTTTCAATCTTCTATGCAAAGTGCTCTGAAAGAATCTTGAAAAATGTCGTAGCCACATTATTTGCCCCATAACTAGGTCAGAGCAGAAGACAGAAAGCATTTATTATCCACCTACTCTGTTTCCAACAACAAAGAAATAATTCTTAACCACCCTTGAGATAAAGGGCAGCTAGCTTATGAAGGCAACATATAAGCAAACATTTTTCTCAGCCTCAGAATGCAAAGGAGTCATCTGCAATGGCATCAAAGGAAGTGTAAGAGAAGTGTTTATGAATTATTGTGCCCAGCCTAGCCGAGGTTAATGATTAACTAGGGTAAACATTACTTCATACATTCCAAAGCAACCAAGGTCTGATTGAAATTGCATTCTAATAAACACAAGAACAAATCAACAAACAATAGTAATATATAGAACAGCTCATCCAGTTTTTCATTTATTTGTTGGTTTGTTCTTTATGTGTGTTGTAAAGGGGAATATGATGATGCCACAAGCACAGCGTGTTTCATATGTCTTCCAGGATGCCATTTATCTGTTACCTGACCAGGATAATATTGAAAGGAATGGAGGTTGAGGCTCTAGCTTTAGTAACTGGCCAGGCTTCCCAGGTAGTAGAATGGTGCCAGCCTTTGTAGACTGCAGTGTCACAAGCTCATGAAAAGTTGTCTGGGTATTGTAGTTGATGATTTTGGTGGAAGGGGACTATGATCCAGAAATGCTTCCAATTTATATCAGAGTGGCACTGGAATCATTCTTAGGCCATCACTTGGAAGAGGCACCTCACTGTCACCCATGAGAGACTGGAGTTTGAAGCTTGCTGGAGATGAGTACTTGCGATACGGTTGGCATTTCATTTCTATAAAATGGGTGTTGGGGGAAGAGGTGCAGGCTTTGTAAGATGTTTATATTTAATTAAGGACAAAAACAATAATTAAGGACCAACTAAGAGTACAATGCTTGTTAGATATGTATATTGGTTACTTTTGATTGTTCTATTAAATATTTTCTTGTCACCTTATTGTTATTATTAAAACTGCTTTTCTTGCTGTCTTCTGGGTATGGAATGGGTGAACAGCATCCCTAGTAATTAAAACTGTATATGTAAGTAAAGTGCCATGTAAAAATATTTTCCTCTAAATTTTGACACTAAATGTTTTCAAGTCTTCAGCAAAATTATTAGATAAAGGCCATTTAAGTGAACAAAACCTTTTTTCTGCAACAATTCTGGGGTCATTCTTATTCTTAACCACTGAGATGCAAATGTAAAATTAATAAACCATATATGCAAGTAAACTGTTTAAACTTTGCTAAACTTTGCATGGCTGCTTAACAATTAGTGATGAGTGAAACCTGTCGGGTTTGCTTTGAATTCAGTGAAATTATGGAAATGGTTGTGAACTTCTCTGAATTCCGCAAGATGTATTGAAGTCAATGGGAAGAAGGAGCTGAACTAGTTTTGAGTGGATTATAATGGTGCAATGTTTTTTAAGTGTCTCTTAATGCCAGGGAAGTGTCTTCCAACTATTCTGGACCAATAATAGTGGTCAAATATGTGATCTGACTTGTTGGGCAGCAGTGATAACCACTGTGCCACCATGACTCCAACAACAAAAGATGCAGGTGGGATGAATATCACCAATAAAATACAACACACTGCCACAAACTAACAAGTAAATAAAATATAGATCATTGCACTCACAGAGTTCCAATCTTGGAAAACCTATTGGCCGTGCAAGTAGTGACGGTGTGACACTGGCTTGTTTCATTGTTTGAAGTCACATCTTTTTTGTTTCCTATGTACCTGTGCAGATGCTTCACACTTTCTTCTTCCATCAAGAAGAAAGAAATGCCTTGTAAATAGCAATAAATCTTTTTTGTTTTTATTATTTCACATTGTGTCCTGTGTTTTCTGATGAGGGGAGGGAGAGAAGGAGGGCTCCTTTAAGGCTTGTTTTGAGATCTTGCTGAGCACATGGCTAATTTGCATGCACATGGATCAGTGTTATATATCTGGTAGCAGTACTTTTCTTTTTTTAAAAAAGCATGTGGGATGGAAATCTGGCAGTGTTTCTCAGTCTTTTTGACATTGGGACCCTTTGTTTTACCCTTTTAAGTTCATTGATGACCAACATACAGAAACAGAAAAGCCATGAGTGTAAGAAACAAGTGTGGTAAGACACGGGAAAAATGTCACAAAACACTTAAAACTTAAAAGTGCTTCAGTGGATGTAGTTGGCGGGGGGAGACTTTGGTTTCAGCAGAGCTCAGTAAATGAAAGTGTTTTTTTTTTTTCCTTGTATGTTTGCAACCCCGTGATGGCTATGCCAGCAATGATGTTACAATAGGTATGAAAGTTCTGTGCATGGGTGCTAAAGCGCTATGATGTCATGCTGGACTTGTAAATCATCATGGGGCACTTGGAAAAAAATATTCACCTAAGCCCCGTACTGGGAATTTCCAGTAATATATTTAGCAAACACAGCATATTCACTGCGAAAAATGATTTGTTGAATTTCGCTGATGAACACTTTTAACAATCATATTTCTTTGAGCTTTTGTTTTGGTTAAAAAGTAAAATGACAATTTACTACAGCAAAAATGAAATTGTTTCAGCAAAAAAACAATTCCATCTATTACTCCATCTATTTTCTATCCCACTTACCCATTTCACTGTCACACAGAGATGGTGCCTTTCCCACTAATAATAAATCCTTTAGCTGTGTACCTTTACATTTTTAGCATCTTTCTAACTGAGTGTTGTGATGAGGTATAATTCCTAATGTCCTGAAACTCAAGAAATGCCACTTTACTGTCTAATCTTGTATTTGAGGCAGGGATGGATGATTTATAGCACACATAATTAATTTAATTTAATTTAATTAATTCTGTCTAAATTCAGCATGTATTTGCTACTGCCTCTTTTGAGCTTTATGAAAGAAGCGAACTCCAGTGTTGTGACATTACATGGGTAAAGTGGCTTGCTCTGCTCTTTATAAAGACATTGATTACATTAGACTGACATTACATCTTACCAGTAACTCTGTTCCTCTCACTGGATCCAGCCTGTGAGCCTGGTTGAGACCCACCCTGGGAGCTAGGCTGAGAACTGGGAGTGCTTGAGCTGGAGGAGCTTCCACTGCTGGCTCTGTGCAGCACACTTTCAAGGGCCACGTCAGTCTTTCGAAGATCAGGATTGCTGAAGAGAAAGAAAATACAAATAACGACTCTACTAATAAAACAATCTCTATATGAAACCATAAAACACAGTTGCTGCTCAGAGGAGTCTAGGAAAAATACAGTAAGCTTGATCTAAAGTGCCTGCACAAATGGTGATACACCGTGGAAAAATTTAATAGTGCATCTAAAGTGTGTTGTGAATCGGTTTGAATAACTTATGCAACAGTTCAGTGAAGCAAGTGGAAGGACCGCACTGTCTTGAGGAGGTCATGAAGGATGTAATTGTAAACACAATGGAAACACATCTGAAGCTACCTGGGCCCTTAAAAGATTCTGCACGACACCGCACAACAGTGGCAGCAGGATCTGTGTAATCTTCTGGTGATAAGCAAGGTACCTCCTGTTCTTTACTGAGTTCACACTGTTTAGATGTAAAAGGAAGTGGAGCCAACTTCATTTTACCAGAGGTTTTCTCGTAGACAAATAAGGAGGGAAGGGTACAGCAACTTAACATATGAGAAGTACCATTTTTTGATTGTTCTTCATTTCTACTTTCTTACAGGCTTACACAAACTGAAAAACAGAGATATTATAGGTCCTGGGGTCACTGCAAATCCATAAAGCAATGCTATTGCTCTGACTGAATTAATGTTTTCATGTGACTAGTTTACTTTAAATGGAACCTCATGAAACTGAAACTACACAGGTATGGGCTGTAACCACAGCTACCTTCCTCTTTATTTCACTGACTCTGCCATCCCCTGCTGCATCTCTGCTACTTTCATTAAAGAACAAAGCATGAAAATCTTCAAGAGGGAGAAAAAACTTATGAAGCATCACCAGTAAGAAAAATGAAATGCCTTTGTTTGATTACAGAACATGAAGTAGTAAGCAAGGTACTGCCGTTGTGTCAGTGCTGCTAACTAACTCTCAGCAAATACCTTGAACTTGGAGATTTAAAATAGCAAAAACCAAATTCATAAAAAACATTTGTAAATTCTAAACATAATAATAGGGTAATCTGGTGTCCACATTATTTTGATTTTTTTTACCTGATTTCTTGAGGACGTCTGAAGTATTTCCTGAGAATTCATTACCTGGCTCTGATGAGTTGAGAGGCTGCTCTGTTCCCAAGGCCTGTCCCATTGCCAGGAGAGTTCTTTCTGACTAAGGCAGGAGAAATGGAAGTTGTTCTTTGTGGTACCTGAATTTGGGAGGAGTGACAAAATCAAATCAAGAAACATTATAGGCTGTGCCACTGCCTCTTGGGTTAACATTCTATACATATTATGTGCTATAAAAATGGATAACTGCACTATTCATATTATTAACTGTCCATCCATCCATTATCATTTTCCACCCTCAATTTCAGGGTTATACAAACATATGTAAATGGGGCAATATAAAGAGAAACTTTATTTCATGAAGACTGTATTATATGGGCATACATGTAGCCAAACATGTTTGAAATGTTTGAAAGCTACAGTCCAAAAAAAGGTGCCATGTGCCACCACATACTGTACTAGAGACACTACTAGAGAACAGATTCTGCCTGGGTGGGAGATTGACAAAGGCTAATAAGAGAGGTGACAGCAACCAACAATGGCTCAGTAGTACCCCATTTAAAAGTAAGGGAAAATGTTCTGTAAAGGATGGCATGCTGGCATACACAATGGACCTTATCAATCCAGACTAACATATCTGAATTGGCGAGGCGAACTAGACCAAATGGCTTCTGTCAATTTTACATTGATTCTGACATTGGAGGAGTGCTTTGGAACAGTTGAGTCTCATTTATACTACAGTATAACCAAATTAGTTTCAAGATCTCAGTCAGTCATTTTCCAACCCGCTATATCCTAACTACAGGGTCACGGGGATATGCTGGAGCCAATTCCAGCCAACACAGGGCGCAAGGCAGGAAACAAACCCCAGGCAGGGCACCAGCCCACCGCAGGACACACACACAAGCACACACTATGGACATTTTAGAATCGGCAATCCACCAAACCTTCATGTCTTTGGACTGTGGAAGGAAACCAGAGCACCTGGAGGAAACCCACGCAGACACTGGGAGTACATGCAAACTCCACGCAGGGAGGACCTGGGAAGCAAATCTAGGTCTCCATACTGTGAGGCAGCAGCGCTACCACTGCGCCACCGTTCCGCCCCAGTTTCACGATCTAATTAATAAAATGAGAACAGTTAACCAATTTGATGTGTCACTAATTATAATAAAATAAATTGAACCTTATTAAAAACAATGTACACATTTCTGAGCAATTAATATACGTACTCTCAATAATGGAAATCAATACAGCTAGGGCAAGTTAGTCCAAATTACAGGCCATGTTGTTATGAACGAAATGGACAACTTGCAAAGGAAGAGGGTCCAGATGAAAAGAGATAGAGGAAATAATTGGCAATGGGTATAGTGACCCTAAACAACATGGCCACAGCCATGCAAAGACCATCACAAAAAAAATAAAAAATATAGCTATTAAATAATAAAGGTAATTAAAATAAAAATAATAATGTCAAAAATCATTATGGAGGCTGAACAATAGAGAGAAAACCCAAAAACCAGATTCATAACAGAGGTGCAGGCTAGCAAGTATATTTTATTTTGGCAGAATTGAATTAGAAGTGTGGTAACTGTGGTAACAAGTAAAATTAATATGACGGTTTGGTAACAACATTTATGTTGACTTTCTCATTAGATTTTAACTCCTCTTAATCAAATCTCTTTTAAAGAAAATTCAAAAAACTGCTTTTAAAGGCTGCTGTAAAACTGTGAATTTCTATTCTCCAAGCGGAACAGTGCAAAATGTATAATTTTTATACACTCTTTTATTCATCGTAAACTTTTTGGTTTTCTGGAGCCATTACTAATTTGCATTTTAATAAAATGCTACTGTTAATCAGCACTTACCATACAAAAGACTAACTACACTATTATTGCCTGCTTAAGGCAATGTCATTTCAAACAAGATCTAGTCACTGTGCTCTCAAGATCCTGATGAGTCATGTGTGGATCAGCTGTTTTTTAACCTGCACCATCTGATCAATTGAAAAGCAGGGATAATTAAAACTGAAATCCAAAATTTACAAGTACACTGATGTTTTCAATGTATGTAAAAAATAACTTTTTTCAAAAAAGATCTACCAGTTTAATGTATCCATCCATCCATTTTCCAACCTGCTGAATCCGAACACAGGGTCACGCTGGAGCCAATCCCAGCCAACACAGGGCACAAGGCAGGGAACCAATCCTGGGCAGGGTGCCAACCCACCGCAGGACACACACAAACACACCCACACACCCACACACTAGGGCCAATTTAGAATCATCAATCCACCTAACCTGCATGTCTTTGGACTGTGGGAGGAAACCGGAGTGCCCCGAGGAAACCCACGCAGACACGAGGAGAACATGCAAACTCCACGCAGGGAGGACTCGGGAAGCGAACCCAGGTCTCCTAATTACGAGGCAGCAGCGCTACCACTGCGCCACCGTGCCGCCCTCCCAGTTTAATGTAAAAATGATAATTTAAAGAAAAAAACACGAATCAACTCTTTAGAAGCAGTATACATTTAGAAAAGCATATAAAACAAAATAACATTATAGCATGTTAAAACTGATGGATATTATTCTCAGGATGTCGCAATGGTGCTGCAGTTAAAATCCTATCAGATAAGAGAGGGTCAGAAGTCTTTTTCTGTGCCCTGCCAGCACCACACAGAAGGATATACAAAGTAGAAACATTCTTAACAGAACAAGTTGAAGACGCAGTTGTACAAAGGATATATTGGTAACTGAGCTGAAAGACAAATTCTGTAGTTCCTAAGGACACACCTAAGCTGCAGATAAAAGAAATTGGCTTGGTATAGCAATGAATGTGGGAGTGGGCATGAATGACTTCTGCAATGGACTGGTACCCCATCCCATGTTCTTCTCTTGTGCTTAATGCTACCTTGCAGTTGTATTAAGCAGGTTTATTATATGAATGCCTATTCCTCTTCATTTATTAAATTTTAATACAGAAATAAAAATTCAACAGCTTGGAATTATATTAAATGACATATCTTCTTATATAATATGCTATCGTGGCTGTCCGTTTGTCTGTTCAGGATTTTAAATCACCTTCGCTGTTACTTCCCCTGCCTCTTCATATTTTAAATCATTCTTGAGGCAGATTGAAGACTTAAGTGCCAGCTTAAGTAAAAAATTAAGAAAAACATACTAAGTTATTGCAACACAAAAACTGACTTAATCAGTTTTAATGAGAAAAGATGCCAACGGAAAAATAGAAGAGGCGGACCGCTAGGGTGGAGAAAAGAAGAGCTGCTCAGGAAGCAGCAAGCGCATGAACCTCTGAGCAAACGAATGCTAAATGTACAGAGAAAGAGTATGAAAACTATGAATGCTCAAGTCAAGTGTATTCACTGCACGTTATCAAGCAGTGCACTGTTACTGGTGTAACAAGAATAGGACAAAGCAAATTTTTTACTTTAGTCTACATTTTGCAAAAGCAATATTGAATCAACTTTTCCTATATTTATACAGGAAAATAATAATAAGCTATGCTACCAGGCAAGAAGTATTTGTTACCTAGACATAGAACATTTTTTTGCAAAATTAGACAACAAAACTTTACATACATTTCTATTTCTCCTGAATATTGCTTCATTGCTGGTGTGAGAATTCTCTGCGATAACCATCATGATGCTATTATATTTTAATTTCATAGCTTGATATTAGAAAGAATAAAGAGTATATATTTAAACTTTATAGGTACTTCCACTGTGCCAAATGAGTAATTAGTGTTTGCTGGTTATAGAGTAACTTATAACTTTAGAGGATGATGTTACCACTAACATTAGCATTGTGAAACCACTTAATATTCTCAAATTATCGTGCTTTTCCCATGACATCACCCTAGGCCTTGCCCCCATAATGACATGTAAATATAGTCATGCTTTGGACAGTTTCTTTAATAATTACTGTTACTGCATAATTGTAATTATTTAACTGTAGCTATAAGCTCCTTTATGCTTCTCATTATTGTTACTTAAACTGATTCCTGATTCACTTCATACTTTGACTTTTCTTGTTTTTAACTGTTGTGATATCTCTCACATTATTTTTGGATTTTTCATTTTGTTCCTTCCTGTTCTTTGATGCAACCTATTGCTAGTTGTTTCTTTTTTTAACTATTTCTTCATCTGCTCCCTTTTTTCTCTCATTAATTCATTGACTTGCTTACTTGTTTTTGTGCAAATTTTCTGGTCCTTCATCTGCCCATTTACAACATTGAATCTTCCTCTCTTCCTCTAAATAATGCTGTTAGTGGCTTTTGTCTTGCCTCTAACTATAAAATTATCCATCCTCTTTTACCATCAAAGGCCTGAAAAAATGGTGCTGGTCAAAGATGCCAGCTTTCTAATTCTAATTTCATTAATAAATTCTCTTCACAAATTCTGATTTAGGGTGTTCTGAGTGTGTTCGACCTAAATTTGTAGAAGGTGCATGACAACTGACAAGATTTCATGTTAGATACTGATTTCTCAACAATAGCTAGCAGAACGGACCTAGAAAGGAGCTGATGTGGAATTTTGTCAAATCATCCAAACATCATTGTAATGGTACATGTCAAAATGTTTTGTATAAGCAAAATATGCACAAAATCAGTTTAAACAATTAACCCATTTTGTAAAAGAGACCTATTGTGTTATTTTCCTGTTTTCTCCCTTTAATCCTGAACGCTT